>NW_017048384.1:0-226 GCF_001483705.2 Eufriesea mexicana | reverse complement strand
CAACCCTGGATTCAAGCTGAAGATGGTAGAGCACTGTAGGTCATAGTAACCCTCCGAAAAGCATTGCACAGCTCGAAAGTCAAAGTCATCCTATCCAAACATAACCTAACCTAACCAAACCAAACATACCTGCCTCAACCTAGCGTGCGTCGACCTCTATTGTTCGCCTCCCCGTATTTGAGCGGAGTATAGTCGAGCAATGAAGAGCGCTCTCATCCTCCGGTGG
>NW_017048383.1:0-226 GCF_001483705.2 Eufriesea mexicana | reverse complement strand
GTGAGGTGAATGACTTGCAGATGTGACGTGGATGATGAGTGATTGTGAACCGAGCGAGAGAGAACGGATGTTTATCTTGGATTATCGGTTACGAGTAAGGTGTGAATTTAAGAATACACCTGGAGACTGACATGAGAACCGCCCTTAATACAAGCCTAACAGGGTACTTACTCCGAGCGCTGAGTACAGTTTATTATGACTCTCTTCTGTATTTCGTAGAAATTAA
>NW_017048382.1:0-226 GCF_001483705.2 Eufriesea mexicana | reverse complement strand
TGACAAATCCAAACGTAATATAACCAAACGTTACATAGCTTACACCAACGTGCCGAGACCATAATTGCTGTATTCCCCAGTGCCAAGCAGAAGACACCAGGGCACAGTGGAGTGCAGGAAGCCACTGTGCAGCAGTGTGTACCACGAAAGTCGAGGATATGTTGGCCTAACCGAAGAAAACATAACCTCACCGAACGTAGCATAACTCAACCCAAAGTGTCGAGAC
>NW_017048381.1:0-226 GCF_001483705.2 Eufriesea mexicana | reverse complement strand
CAACTTCCTTGTATAAGCAAGGAGGGAAGCTCATTTTGGCCTGCTATAGCCATAGCAATGCTGTTGAACCTGGCCAGAAAATTCAATTTTATTGACGTTTTCGACTAATATCGTGGTTAATTAACTTTCTCGCTTAAATAAGGGGGAATAATTCTATTGGCGTGCTATTGCCATTGCAATGCTACAGAATCTGGATGGAAAGCTCAATTTGATTGTCATTTTCTAC
>NW_017048380.1:0-226 GCF_001483705.2 Eufriesea mexicana | reverse complement strand
TGGTCTCGGCACATTAGATTGAGCTATGTTGTTTGGTTTGGTTGGGTTAGACTAATCTCGTTCTGGTTACCTTTGACTTCCGTGCTGTACATTTCTATTCGGAGGGTTCCTGCGCTCTATACTGCTCTACTATATTTTGATTGACCCTGAGAGTGCCAGCAACTTTAGTCTCGGCACATTAGGCTTTGCTAGGTTACGTTTCGTTATGACAGGCAAGGCAAAGTTC
>NW_017048379.1:0-226 GCF_001483705.2 Eufriesea mexicana | reverse complement strand
GGTAGCATTGGCTGTCATGGTATACACTGTTATTCTGTGGACTTCTGCGCTCTACAGTGCTCTTCTGTTAGCTGCTTGGCCGTGGGGTCTATTATTAGTGATCACATCACGTTAGTTTGAGTTAGGTTACGTTTGGTTACGTCACGATTGGTTTGATTAGAATGGGCTAGTTCCGACTCTTGCGCTGTAAGCTGCTATTAGGCGGATTCCTGCACTCCACTGTGCC
>NW_017048378.1:0-226 GCF_001483705.2 Eufriesea mexicana | reverse complement strand
CGTACGGTTATGCTAGGTTAGGTCAGGTTAGGTTAGCATATCTTTGACTTTCTAGCTTTATGCTGCAATGCGGCGGCTTTCTGCGCTCTACTGTGCTCTAGTATATTTTGCTGATTTCTGGGGAGGCCAGAAGTAGCGGCCGCGGTGCGTCAGGTTGGGTTATGTTACGTTTGGTCTTGTTGGTTTGTCTTAGCTAGTCCAGGATATCTTCGACTTCTGTGCAGTA
>NW_017048377.1:0-226 GCF_001483705.2 Eufriesea mexicana | reverse complement strand
CTCGGTTAGGATTCCCTTGAGTTTCTGCTATAACCTGCTATAACCTGTTGATCTCTGCACTCTTCATTGCTCTACTATACTGTGATCGACCCCGGGGAGGTGAGCAGTAGTTGTCGCCGCACGTATGTTCCGGTCATGTTATGGTGGGTCAGGTAGGTTAGGATATGTTTGGTTACGATGACTTCGACTTTCGTGCCATACACCGCTATTCAGTGGATTACTGTGA
>NW_017048376.1:0-226 GCF_001483705.2 Eufriesea mexicana | reverse complement strand
CAAACCATAAGAAAAAACAAGTGAAAACTACGATTAATTAATAATCAAAAGGCAAAATAACGTCATTTTTGACCACACTGTGCATTCCTTACTTAATCCTTAAACAATGCAGTTTAGCAGATTTTTATTTGTATATTTTGAAATACACAAGTGGAAAGACTTTACGGTTCATTCATAAAATTATAACATTCGAAAGGCAAATATGTTCAGCCCTCAGCGTCGGAAG
>NW_017048375.1:0-226 GCF_001483705.2 Eufriesea mexicana | reverse complement strand
AGAAGAACTCAGCATAACGTTTCGCGACCACTATAGCTGCCCCCCCCCCATTGCCAAGCAGATGGAAGTAGAGCGCAATAAAGGGCATACGCCCATCGAATAGCAGTGTATGGCACAAAAGTCGAAGCTACCCCAACCAAACCTAACCAAACCTAACCAAGCAAAACGTAAGCTACCTCAACCTAACGTGCCGGGACCAGAGCAGCTGGCCTCCCTACAGCCATGC
>NW_017048374.1:0-226 GCF_001483705.2 Eufriesea mexicana | reverse complement strand
ATGCATCCATACAAACAACCATACTTACAGCCATGCATACATCCATACATTCATCCATACAATCATCAATACATACATCCGTTCTTCCGTCTACCCTCCCATCCAGTCATCCACCTACACGTCCATACATCCATGCATCCGTACAATCATACATTCGTACATCCATACATCCATACGTACAATCATGCATAAATACATAACTCAAATCCATCCATACTTTCAAACA
>NW_017048373.1:0-226 GCF_001483705.2 Eufriesea mexicana | reverse complement strand
GCTGTAGCCATTGCAATTCTATAGTATCTGGATGGAAAATTCAATTTTATTGACATTTTCGAACGATATCGTGGCGAGCTTTCTTTCCTGCATAAATAAAGAGGAAAGAATCTAATGGCTTGCTATAGCCATTGCAATGCTGTAGCATCTGGCTCGAAAATTAAATTTCATTGACATTTGCGAACTAATATCGTGGTGAGCTAACTTTCTTGCATAAATAAGGAGG
>NW_017048372.1:0-226 GCF_001483705.2 Eufriesea mexicana | reverse complement strand
ATGCTATAGAATCTGGATGGAAAATTCAATTTTATTGACATTTTGGGCTAATATCGTGGTGAGCTGTCTATCTTGCATAAATAAGGAGATTAGACTCTATTGGCGTGCTATAGCCATTGCAATGCTCTGGATTCCGTCTAGAAAGTTCAATTTTATTGACAGCTTCGAGTAATATCGTGGTGAGCTATCTTTCTTGCATCAATAAGGAGTTTAGATTCTATTGGCA
>NW_017048371.1:0-226 GCF_001483705.2 Eufriesea mexicana | reverse complement strand
AGCCATCTACTTACCGGAGAACAGATCCATTCAGTATCTATAGCCTGTTATAGCTTGGTGAATGGATCATATAACGCCTACAGTCCTGTGGTGAATATAACCATTTACTTACCAGAGAACAGATCCATACAGAATCTATAGCCTGTTAAAGCTTGGTGAATATATCACCTAACGCCTACAGTCCAGTGGTAGGTATAACCATATACTTACCAGAGAACAGATCCAT
>NW_017048370.1:0-226 GCF_001483705.2 Eufriesea mexicana | reverse complement strand
CAGAAATCCAGCGAATAACATTGTATAACGCGACAGTGAAAGCTATCCTAACCCAACCTGACCGAATCTAGACAAACCAAACGTAACGTAACAAAACCTATCGTGCCGAAGCCACTAGTGCTGACAACCTCAGAGCCAATCGGAATATACCAGAGTACAGTAGAGCGCAGGAATCCCCAGCATTGCTGCGTAAAGCACAAAAGTCGAAGGTATACTAGCCTAACCT
>NW_017048369.1:0-226 GCF_001483705.2 Eufriesea mexicana | reverse complement strand
ACTTAACCGAAAGTAGGGTAGCTCAACATACCGTGCCCTGGCCGCTGCTGCTGGCCTCCGCGGAATCAAGCAGGTTGTAGTACAGCCCAGTAGATCCCACAAATCCCCCGAAAAACGGTTTACAGCACGAAAGTCACAGCTATCCCAACCGAACTTAAACTACCCTAAACTAACCAAGCGCAACCTAACACAACCCAACGTGCCGAGACCAACATTTCTGGCATTC
>NW_017048368.1:0-226 GCF_001483705.2 Eufriesea mexicana | reverse complement strand
ATAAAATTGAATTTTCCAGACAGTTTCTACTGCAATGCAATGGCTATGGCACTCCAGAAGGATATTTCCTCCTTTCTTATGCAAGGAAGGTGGCTCACCACGATATTATTCGAAAATGTCAATAAAATTGAAGTTTCCATCCAGATTCTATAGCATTACGAAGGCTATAGCACGCCGATAGAATCTTTCCTCCTTATTTATGTAAGAAAGATAGCTCACCTCGATA
>NW_017048367.1:0-226 GCF_001483705.2 Eufriesea mexicana | reverse complement strand
AAAGATGGCTCACCACGATATTAGTCGAAAATGTCAATCAAATTGAATTTTGCATCGAGATTCAAAAGCACTGCAATGGCTATAGCTTGCCAATATTATATCTCCTACTTATTTATGCAAGGTTGTCGGCTCACTACGACATTAGTCGAAAATGTTAATAAAACTGAATATTCCATCCAGATACTATAGAATTGCAATGGCTATACCTGGCCAATAGAATCTTACC
>NW_017048366.1:0-226 GCF_001483705.2 Eufriesea mexicana | reverse complement strand
TCATCAGAGAAAATAATTTCATCATTACCATAATCTTAGGACAAACTCTTATTGTTTCACATTCCGATCTCAGTAAATTCCCCAAAGAGATGACCACAATCCCCCAAGAGTAGACCACGTATGCCAAAAGATCGACTGTGAACGATAATCGGTACACGCAAGGACCGAAGCGGAAGCACCCCGATAGCTGACTAATGAAAACGACCCGTTACCACGTCACTTCCGG
>NW_017048365.1:0-226 GCF_001483705.2 Eufriesea mexicana | reverse complement strand
ATTTAACAACATTCGCAAATGACACTGCAATCCTTGCTACTGACAAAGACCCTATAATAACCCTATAGAAAAACTTTACAAGAATCCTTACACCAATTATACTCAACATAAACAAACACAATCTGACAAACAACTTATTTAAAACGAATATTACAAGAGGGCTTCATAAAACACACCTTAATGATTTCAGGATTTTAATGATCCATTGAAAAAGTACCTCCACGTT
>NW_017048364.1:0-226 GCF_001483705.2 Eufriesea mexicana | reverse complement strand
AAATCGGAAAATACCAGTTAGTTAGCGTTAGCTATGCGTTCTACCGCGACGACATTACTATATCCCGGTGTCGTAAACACGGTACTTGCAATGAAAGCATTTTCATAGTGATATCCGGAAGCCTAGCAACTTGCTTCTGCGTTCAATGACTTTCCATTGCATACAACCAAGTGCAAGCATGGATCTACGCTACTTTAGCCTTGGAGCAGTTATATCCTTGCGAGGC
>NW_017048363.1:0-226 GCF_001483705.2 Eufriesea mexicana | reverse complement strand
TGCACCCTTATTTAAACCATTTATTCTGTCCTTTTTTCACACTCAGGCTTTCCTTCCCAATCACGCTTCTTTCCCCGCACCCTCGGTGGACCAAGTACTTCAAACACAGACCCCACTCATAAACTAACTTCCACTCGCCTATCGCACTCGGCTCTGTCATACAATTCGATTCTCTTGTGCGTGGTCACCCTTGTTCTAAGTTCAAACACTCCCGACACTTCTTCAA
>NW_017048362.1:0-226 GCF_001483705.2 Eufriesea mexicana | reverse complement strand
ATTGACACTTTCGACTAATATCGTGGTTAGCTGCCTTTCATGCATAAATAAGGCGGAAAGATTACCATGGCGTGCTATAGGCACTGCAATGCTCTGGAATCTGGCTGCAAAGTTCAATTTTCTTGCCAGTTTCGACTAATATCGTGGTAAGCTATCTTTCTTGCATAAATAGGGAGGAGAGATTCTATTGGCGAGCTATAGCCACAACAATGCCATTGAATATGTC
>NW_017048361.1:0-226 GCF_001483705.2 Eufriesea mexicana | reverse complement strand
CCCTGACCTGACCTGACATCACCTGACCCGACCCGGAATGGCCTGACCTGACATGACGTGACCAGAACTGACCCGTCATCACCTGGCATGTCCTGACCTGACCTGACCTGACCTTACCGGAACAGACCCATCATTCCCTGGCATGTCCTGGGCTGGCCAGACTAGACATGGCCTGTCCTGACCTGACCTGACCTGACCTGACATGACCTGACCTGACCTGACCTGA
>NW_017048360.1:0-226 GCF_001483705.2 Eufriesea mexicana | reverse complement strand
TAAGAGTGCCGCTGACGATGGGTCATTTGTTCACACATGACGCAAACACCAAAGCAATCCTAGGATAATCAGTGTATATCATGGTTACAGCAAGGGATACTTGAAGCTGACACTACGGTGCTTATTACATTCTCCAATATTGCACGGGAGCCCTTGGAATAGAATGCGCCACGAAGATATCAATCTTATAGCAATTCTGGAATCACATAGTGCTGGTCCATTATCC
>NW_017048359.1:0-226 GCF_001483705.2 Eufriesea mexicana | reverse complement strand
ATTTCCAGCCAGATTCTATAGCATTGCGACGGCTATAGCACGCCAATTGAATCTTTCCTCATTAATTATGCAATAAAGTTTGCTCACCACGATATTATCCAAAAATGTTAATAAAATTGAATTTTCAAGGCATATTCTATAGCGTTGCTATGGCTATAGCACCCCAATTTTATCTCTGCTCCTTATTTACGCAATGATGTTAGCTCTCCACGATATTAGTCGAAAA
>NW_017048358.1:0-226 GCF_001483705.2 Eufriesea mexicana | reverse complement strand
GCAGCTGTGCTGCGGGTCACCGGTTGGAGGGTGGCAGTGGAGGTGGAAACGCTTAGCGACCACCTCCACATCACCATGATGTATGCCGTCACCCCTCGCACCGGTCTGGAACCACCCAGCGGGAAGCACGCCACTGCGCCTCGGTGGGCGCTCGGGCGCCTCGACAGAGACCGCTTCGCTGCGTCCGTCCCGGCCGTCGCCTAGACGGATGGGGCCGTCAACGCGA
>NW_017048357.1:0-226 GCF_001483705.2 Eufriesea mexicana | reverse complement strand
CGCGCTATAGTCATTACGATGCTATAGAATCTGGCTGGAAAATTCACTTTTATTGTCATTATCTGCTACAATCGTTGTGACCTAACTTTCTTGCATATGGAAGGAGGAAACGTTCTACGGGCGTACTATAGTCACTGCAATGCAACAGAATCTGGCCGGAAAGTTCAATTTCATTGACATTTTTGACTAATATCGTGGTGAGCTAACTTTCTTGAATAAATAAGGA
>NW_017048356.1:0-226 GCF_001483705.2 Eufriesea mexicana | reverse complement strand
GCGACACGTTATGTTGAGTTAGGCTACGTTTGGTTAGGTAATGTTCGTTCGGGTCAGATTTGGATGTCTTCGCTCTTTCGGCTACACACTGCGATTCTACGTTTTTCTGGGCTCTACACTTCTCTAATATGTTCTGTTCTGCTCTGGAGAGGCCAGCAACAGTGGTCTCGGCACATCATATTGTGTTAGGATACGTATGGTTAGGTTAAGGTTGGTCATCTTATGA
>NW_017048355.1:0-226 GCF_001483705.2 Eufriesea mexicana | reverse complement strand
CGCTTCACTTCGTACTTGAACTGTCAAAATCAGAGAAAAATTGCCAAAACTATCACGAAACTGCCTTCTAATAACTAATTTGTGCTAAATATGGCATTCTACAATGAAAATCTAGTATCTATTATCTATAAAAGGAAACTACGCAGTATGCATATACTATTTTCCCTACCGTCGCTTCACTTCGTACTTGAACTGTCAAAATCAGAGAAAAATTGCCAAAACTATC
>NW_017048354.1:0-226 GCF_001483705.2 Eufriesea mexicana | reverse complement strand
TACGTTCGGTTAGGATGGGGTACGCTAGGGTTAGATAGGATAGCTTTAACTTTTGTGCTCTACGCCGCAATTTGGTGGATTTCTGCACCCTGCTGCTCTCTAGTATGTCCTCCATGGCTCCGTGGAAGGCAGGAATAGCGTTCTCTGCACGTTAGTTTGTGTTTGGCAATGTTCGGCTATGTTCGGTTGGTTTGCGTTAGGTTTGGGTAGCTTTGACTTTTGTGCT
>NW_017048353.1:0-226 GCF_001483705.2 Eufriesea mexicana | reverse complement strand
AAAATCTAAAATCTGTTATGGCTTGGTGAATAGATAGCCTAACGCCTTCAATCCAATGGCAAGAACAGACATTTTCTTGCCAGAGAATATGTCTACTGAAAATCTATTATCTGCTATAGCTTGGGGAGTAGATAGCCTAACGCCTTGAATCCAATGGCAAGTTCAGCCACCTTCATGCCAGAGAATAGGTCTATTCAAAATCTAAAATCTGTTATGGCTTGGTGAG
>NW_017048352.1:0-226 GCF_001483705.2 Eufriesea mexicana | reverse complement strand
TTTTCGATTAATATCGTGGTGAGCCAACTTCCTTGCATAAGTAAGGAGGAGAGATACTTTTGGGGCGCTATAGCCATTGCAATGCTGCAGAATCGGGCTAGATAGTTCAATTTTATTATCATTTTCGATTAATAACGTGGTGATATAGCTTCCAGGCATAAGAATGGAGGAAAGATCCTTTTGGCGCGCTATAGCCATTGCAATGCTGTAGAATCTGGCCGCAAAT
>NW_017048351.1:0-226 GCF_001483705.2 Eufriesea mexicana | reverse complement strand
TGTTACAGCTTGGTGAATAGATCGCTCAACGCCATCAATCCAATGGCAGGTACTGCCACCTAGATGCCAGAGAATAGGCCGATTCAAAGTCTATAACCTGTTATAGCATGGTGAATGGTTCGCCTAACGCCTTTATCCAATGGCAAGTACAGCCATCTACTTACCAGAGAATATGTCCATCCAAAATCTATAATCTGTTATAGCCTTCTGAATAGGTCGCCCAACG
>NW_017048350.1:0-226 GCF_001483705.2 Eufriesea mexicana | reverse complement strand
GAAGAGAATGTCAATAAAATTGAATTTTCCACGAAGATTCTATAGCTTTTCAATGCCTATTGCGCGTCAATATAATCTTTCCTCCTTATTTACGCAAGAAAGTTAACTTACCCCGATATTAGACGAGAATGTCAATAAAATTGAATTTGCCAAACAGATTCTTCAGTATTGCGATGGCTATAGCACGCCAAAAAGATCTTTCCTCTTTACCTATGTAAGGAAGTTA
>NW_017048349.1:0-226 GCF_001483705.2 Eufriesea mexicana | reverse complement strand
GCCTGAAAGGGTCGAAAAGTGTTTGAATTAGGTTTGGATTAAGTTTGGATTAGGTTCACAAGCTAAGGTTCACAAGCCAAGTTTCCAAGGAAAATCTAAGAAACCCATAATTTCCCAAACGATTCAAATAATTGCACATTATCCGAAACGAAATTGCTGTTGAAATTTTAACGACATTGAAATTTCATGGGTGGCCGGTTGGACAGGGGCGGCTAACGTGGGCGGC
>NW_017048348.1:0-226 GCF_001483705.2 Eufriesea mexicana | reverse complement strand
TACGAGTGGATGCATTTATGGTTGTATGGATGTGGGGATGTATGTATGAATGTATGTATGGGTTAATGTATGTATGGTTGGATATATGAGTGGATAGATGTATGGACGGACGGATGTATGGATGTATGTATGGTTGTATGTATGGATGTATGTACGGCTGTATGGATGTATGGATGGATGGATGTATCGAAAGATGGACGTACGAATGTATGTATTTACGGAGGTA
>NW_017048347.1:0-226 GCF_001483705.2 Eufriesea mexicana | reverse complement strand
TCGCCAAGCTGTGACGGCTTATAGATTTTGAATAGACCAATTCTCAAGCAAGAAGGTGGCTGTTCTTTCCATTGGATTGAAGGCGTTAGACGATCAATTCACCAAGGTATAAAGGGTTGTAGATTTTCAATAGACCTACTCCCTGGCAACCAGATGGCTGTTTTTTCCATTCGATTGAAGGCGCTAGGCGATCTATTCACCGAACTACAGCAGACTATAGATCTTC
>NW_017048346.1:0-226 GCF_001483705.2 Eufriesea mexicana | reverse complement strand
ACCACGATATTACTCGAAAATGTTAATAAAATTGCATTTCCCAGACAGATTCTATAGAATTGCTATGGCTAAAGCACGCCAATAGAATCTTACCTCCTTATTTATTTAAGAAAGTTAGCTCACCACGATATTAGTCGAAAGTGTTAATAAAATTGAATTTCCCGGACAGATTTTATAGAATTGCAATGGCTATAGAACGACAATAGAATCTTACCTCCTTATTTAT
>NW_017048345.1:0-226 GCF_001483705.2 Eufriesea mexicana | reverse complement strand
TCGACTATTATTCTATGCACTGCGATTCTATGCAGTTCTGCGCCTTGCTCTGCTCTAATACGTTCTACTCAGCTCTTCGGAGGGCAGCTACAGTGGTCTCAGCACGCCAGGAAGCGTCAGGTTACGATTGGTTACGTTAAGTTTGGTCAAGATCGGAGAGGATAGCTTCGACTTTTATGCTATACACTGCTATTCGTGTGATTTCTACACCCTACGTTGATCTACT
>NW_017048344.1:0-226 GCF_001483705.2 Eufriesea mexicana | reverse complement strand
TCCGTGCATCCATTCATCCATACATCCATACGTACATACATCCATACATCCGTACATACATACCTCCATATACACATATATCCATACATCATCCCACCCATACATCCATCGAACCGCACATCTATCCATCCATACATCCATCTACGAATCAATCCATCCATCTATACATCCATACATACAGTCATATATTCATTCAGACATACAACCATACATCCATCCAACCATA
>NW_017048343.1:0-226 GCF_001483705.2 Eufriesea mexicana | reverse complement strand
AGGAGATTAGAGCGCTGAAATCCACCAAAGAGCAGTGTATAGCACAAAAGTCAAAGTAGCTTCAATTAGCATAGGCAGGCGTAACATAACCAAACGCAATCAAACCCAACGTGACACGATGAGGACACTGTTGCTGGCCTGCACAGAGACAATCCGCATGTAGTAGGTCGCAGCAGTGCGCAGAAAAACGCTGCATTTTAAGGAATAGCGCAAAAGCCGTAGACAT
>NW_017048342.1:0-226 GCF_001483705.2 Eufriesea mexicana | reverse complement strand
TAGGAGTGTCACGCGCGGTATTCGTTGATTCGCTGATAAATATCCAACTCACAATCCCTAAAATAAATAATCAAAGCGATAACGTTGAATATGGAATTAGTAAATGTCGATTTAAGTCGTGCTTAGTGTTAAACCTTATAATTTATCCGGAATAGTGTTCGTGCAATTAGAAATCTTCGGAGAAGACGTCTTGCCATTGTTGCAAGAATTTCTTGAGACGATATCT
>NW_017048341.1:0-226 GCF_001483705.2 Eufriesea mexicana | reverse complement strand
GACTGGATGCATTTATGGAAGTATGGATGTGGGGATGTATGTATGAATGTGTGTATGGACGGATAGATGTATGGTTGGATGGATTTATGGATGGGTGGATAGGTGGATATATGTATAGATGTATGCATGTATGTATGTATGGATGCATTAACGGTTGTATCTGTGGGTGCATGTATGGATGAGTGTATGGGTGTATGCATGGATGTGTGGATGTGTGTATGGACGT
>NW_017048340.1:0-226 GCF_001483705.2 Eufriesea mexicana | reverse complement strand
GTCTTACCCACACTAAACCTGGCCTAACCGAACGTGGCGTAACACAAACTAACGTGCCGTGACTGATATTCCAGGCGCTCCAGAGGACAAGCTGTGTGTGAAAGCGCACAGTTGTGCGGAGAAATACATTTAACACCAGTGTGTAGCACAGAAGTCACAGCTTGCCCAACAAAACCCAGCATAACCTAGCACAACCAAACGTAAGCTAACTGAACCTAACTTGACG
>NW_017048339.1:0-226 GCF_001483705.2 Eufriesea mexicana | reverse complement strand
AGCTACCCTCTTCAAACCTAGCCAATTGTAACCATACAAAACGCAGCCTAGCTCAACCTATCTTGCCGTGACCACTATTGCTACCCTCCCCAGAGCCAGGCGGGCCGCTTTAGTGGAGAGCAGAACGCGGAAATCCATAGAATCGCAGTGTATACCGGAAAAGTCGAAGCTACCCAAACCTAACTCAAACGAACAGAACATAACCAAACACAGCCTAGCTCAACCT
>NW_017048338.1:0-226 GCF_001483705.2 Eufriesea mexicana | reverse complement strand
GTGAGGTCTGTGTAGCTTTGACTTTCCTGACGTACACTGCGATTATGCGGATTTCTGCGATCTACTCTCGAATAATGTGTTCTGCTTGGCTCTGGGGAGGCCAGCAATAACGTTCTCGGCACGTTAGTTTGAGCTAGGCTATGTTCGGGTATGTTCCATTTCTTTGGGTTAGGTTTGGGTGACACCGACTTTTCCGATATACACTGCGATTATATCGATTTCTGCG
>NW_017048337.1:0-226 GCF_001483705.2 Eufriesea mexicana | reverse complement strand
GTATCTGTTCACTGCATTGCTCTACTAGCATCTGCTTGTCTCTGTAGGGGACTGAAATTGTGGTAGTGGCACGCTTGCCTTAGATAGGTTACGCATGGTTGGGATAGGTTAGGTTACGTTTGGTTATGATGGATTTGACTTTTTTGTTATACACTGCAATTCGGTCGGTACCTACGCTCTGCATTGCACTGCTAGCATCTGTTTGTCTCCGGCGAGGCCCGTAAGA
>NW_017048336.1:0-226 GCF_001483705.2 Eufriesea mexicana | reverse complement strand
CTAACCGAACGCAGCATAACCCAAAATGACGTGCCGCGACCACTGCTCCTGGCCTTCCCAGAGTAAAGCAGAATGTAGTAGAGTACAATAGATCACAGAAATTTGCCGAAAAGCAGTGTATAGCACGATTGCCGAAGTAGCATATCCTAACCCAGCCGAACGCGATATACACAAACCTAGTCTAACTGAACCTAACACAGCGAGACCACTATTGCTTGCCTCGACA
>NW_017048335.1:0-226 GCF_001483705.2 Eufriesea mexicana | reverse complement strand
AGTCGAAAATGTCCATAAAATTGAATTTTCCAGCCAGATTCTATAGCATTGTAATGGCCATGGCGCGCCAATAGGATATTTCACCCTTATATACGCATTACAGTTATTTCACCTCGATATTAGTCGAAAATGTCAATATAAATGTATTTTCCAGCCAGATACGATAGCATTTCAATGGCCATATCACGCCAAAAGTATCTATCGTCCTTGTTTATGCAAGAAAGTT
>NW_017048334.1:0-226 GCF_001483705.2 Eufriesea mexicana | reverse complement strand
GCTCTACTCTTCTTTAATGTGTGCTGATTGTCTCTGGGGATACCAGAAATTGAGGTTTCGGCAAGATAAGCAAAGTTATTCTGCGTTTGGTTAAGCAAGGATCGGTCTGGTTTGGTTAGGATGAATTCGACCCTTATGCTATGCAGTGCTATTTTGTGGCCTCCTGCGCTCCAGAGTGCTCTAATCTGTTCTACTTGTCGCTGTCGACGCCAGCAATAGATGTCTT
>NW_017048333.1:0-226 GCF_001483705.2 Eufriesea mexicana | reverse complement strand
GACCTGACCTGACTTGACCTGACCTGACCTGTCCTGACTGACCTGACCTGAGCTGACCTGACCGGTCCTGACTGACCTGACTTGACCTGACTGACCTGACATGACCTCACTTGGCTGATCTGCCCTGACCTGACCTGACCATATAAGACCTGGCCTGGCATTGCCTGGCCTGACCTGACTTGACCTGACCTGACATGACCTGGGCTCACCTGACCTGACCTGACCT
>NW_017048332.1:0-226 GCF_001483705.2 Eufriesea mexicana | reverse complement strand
TACTGTGCTCTACTATATTCTGCTTTACCGTGGGGATGCCAGGAGCAGTGGTCGCTGCACTTTTTGTTGAGATATACTACGTTTGCGTATGCTATTCTATGTCAGGTTGCCTTAGGATATCTGCGGCCTTTGTGCTGTTCACAGCGATGCAGTTGATTTCTGTGGTCTCCTGGGCCCCAGTACATTCGACTCGTCTCTGTGGACGTCGGCAATAGCGATCTGGTCA
>NW_017048331.1:0-226 GCF_001483705.2 Eufriesea mexicana | reverse complement strand
CGCTCTACTGAGCTCTAGTATATTCTGTTCGGCTATGCGGCGGCCAGCTGTAGAGGTCACGGCACGTTAGACTGTGTTAAGTTACGCAAGGTTATGTTACGTTTGGTTAGGTTAGGATAGGGTAAATTTGACTTTTGAGCTATGTACTGCTCTTCGGTGGATATCTGCCACGTACTCTCCTCTATTAAGATCTGCTTGGCCCTGTGAAGGTCAGCAAATCTGGTCG
>NW_017048330.1:0-226 GCF_001483705.2 Eufriesea mexicana | reverse complement strand
AAAAGGATCCTTGCTCCTTATTTATGCAAGAAGGGTTGCTCACCACGGTATTAGTCGAGAATGACAGTAAAATTGAATTTTCCAGCCAGATTCTGCAGCATTGCAATGGCTATAGCACACCAAAAGGATCCTTGCTCCTTATTTATGCGAGAAGGGTTGCTCCCCACGATATTAGTCGAAGATGTCAATAAAATTGAATTTTCCAGCCAGATTCTGCAGCATTGCA
>NW_017048329.1:0-226 GCF_001483705.2 Eufriesea mexicana | reverse complement strand
GGAAAATTAAAATTTAATGACATTTTCGACTAATATCGTGGTGAGCTGACTTTCCTGGATAAAGAAGGCGGAAAGATTCAATTGGCTTGCTATAGCCGTCGTAATGCTACAGAATCTGGCTGTAAAATTCAATTCTATTGACTTTTTTGACTAATATCGTGGCGAGCAAACTTTATTGCGAAAATAAGGAGGGTAGATTCTACTGGCGTGCTATAGCCATTCATTG
>NW_017048328.1:0-226 GCF_001483705.2 Eufriesea mexicana | reverse complement strand
GCCCCCCTCCATCGCAAGCGTCACTGGACCTACGGCAGCGGCCATGGGGACCTACTGTTGGACATCATACCTTTGCCAGACCAGAAGTGGCACAAGAGTAATGCGCCAAATCGAGAATCTCCGCGGGCGTACCCATTTGGCCTACTGTGGCCATGTGCGAGTCGACTTCCTCCGCTGGTTGGACCATGCCCTATTAATTTGTATGATGATGACCTAAAATACGCAA
>NW_017048327.1:0-226 GCF_001483705.2 Eufriesea mexicana | reverse complement strand
TTGTTCGATAGATGTCTTCGCACCACAGTGCATTAACACGTTCTACTTGTCTGTAAGAGGACAGCAACAGATGTCTCGGCTGTTTAGGTATATATATTCTACGTTTGGTTAGACGCGGTGAAGTGATGTTAAGTTAGGTTGTCTTTGTCTTTTGTGCGATACTCCGCTACATATAGGCTTCCTGCCCTCTACTTTGTTCTAGTATATTCTGCCTGTCTCTGGTGAT
>NW_017048326.1:0-226 GCF_001483705.2 Eufriesea mexicana | reverse complement strand
ACAGTGTGCGAGATATTGAAATCAAATAATTCTACCTGTTAATTATTATACTATTTCTTATTTGAAATGAGGAAAAGAAAATTGGTAGCTTTATAGCAAAGAATCTTGGAATCTCTTCTCTTCTCTAGTCAAAAAATCATTGAGTGCAAAGAGTTAATATGGTGGACTGTATTTCGTCAGTATACGAGTTAGCTAAATACAGTGTATGGGAATAAAGAAACATAGT
>NW_017048325.1:0-226 GCF_001483705.2 Eufriesea mexicana | reverse complement strand
GGGAACAATATGTAGGGGTCGAAGTCGTAGTACTGCGTTGCACCGAAATATACATGTCATAAGAAGTATACATTTTGCGCAAGTTCTTACTTGATTAACACTAGAACTGCCAACTCAGTCAAAATGACTGGTTCCAGAATTTTTCTTTTTGTAATCATCGAATACATACACCTGATTTAAGAATAAAATTGGTATCAACTCGTATTAAGAAAGAACTGTAATCGAT
>NW_017048324.1:0-226 GCF_001483705.2 Eufriesea mexicana | reverse complement strand
ACCCAATCTATCCGAACATAACATGACCCAATATAACCAGCCGAGACCACTATTTCCGGCGATTCCGGAGCCAAGCGGAGAATATTAAGGCACTGTCGGGTGCAGAAATCCACCTAACAGCTGGTTACGGCACTAAAGTCAAGGCTATCCTCTCCTAACCTAGAGAATAGTAACATAACTGGACGTATCCTACCCTTCACTGACGTTCTGCGACCACCATTTCTGG
>NW_017048323.1:0-226 GCF_001483705.2 Eufriesea mexicana | reverse complement strand
TTTCGTGCGTAGATAAGGCGGAGAGATTCTATGGCGTGCTATTGGCATTGCAATGCCAAAGAAGCTGGCTGGATAAACCAATTTTATTGACATTTACGACTAATATGGTTGTGAGCTAACTTCCTTCCATAAATCGGGAGGAAAGGCTATGTTGGCATGCAACAGGCATTTCAATGCTATAGAATCTTGCTGGAAAATTCAATTTTATTGTCATTTTCTGCTAATA
>NW_017048322.1:0-226 GCF_001483705.2 Eufriesea mexicana | reverse complement strand
TATATTAGAAATATAATTTACTATAATGTGTTCTACATCGTATTTTTTTTTATTAAATTTTCTTAATTAAATTCATTAAATTTTCTTTATTAAATTTTGTTTCGATATTTATGCTATTAAATGTCTGTAATTAAATAAATGTCTTCTTGAATTTGGAAATTTTACAAATTTTACAAGTTCACAGATTGTGCGATAGTTAATAAATATAATGTTAATAGTTAAGAAG
>NW_017048321.1:0-226 GCF_001483705.2 Eufriesea mexicana | reverse complement strand
CTAAGTTTGGTCAGGATGGCTTTGACATTCGCGCTATACACTGCTCTTCGGTGGATTTCTGCGTTCTACTGTGCTCTACTGTAATCTGTTCGACTCTGGGTATGCCAGCAATAGTGGTCGCGGTGCGGTAATGTGAGCAGTTTCGTTTGCTATGTTACGCTTTTGTAGGTTAGGAGAGGATATCTTTGACCTTTGTGGTATACACCGCTATTCGGTGGATTCCTAC
>NW_017048320.1:0-226 GCF_001483705.2 Eufriesea mexicana | reverse complement strand
ATTAATATTGTAGTGAGTCAGCTTCCTTGCATAACTAAGGAGGAACGACACTATTGGCGTGCTATAGGCGTTGCATGCTCTAGAACCCTCCTGGAAAATAAAATTTCATTGGCATTTTGGACTAATATCGTGGTGAGCTATTTTTTGTGCATAAACAAGGAACGTAGATTCTACTGGCGTGCTATAGCCATTGCATTGCTATAGCATCCAGCTGGAAAATTCAATT
>NW_017048319.1:0-226 GCF_001483705.2 Eufriesea mexicana | reverse complement strand
TGGAGCACGGAATTCGACAGTATCGCAGTGTACGGCAGAGGAGTCAAAGACATCCAAACCTTACCTGAAACAGCCTAAGCTAACTAAACGTAGGCCAACACAACAAAACGTTCCGAGAGCACTATTGCTGGCCTCCGCGGTGCAAAGCAGGGCATGCTACAGACCAGTAGAGCGCAGAAATCCACCGAATAGCAGTGTAGATTAAAAGAGTCAAAGATATCCTATC
>NW_017048318.1:0-226 GCF_001483705.2 Eufriesea mexicana | reverse complement strand
TTCAATTTTATTGACATTTACGACTAATATCGCGGTAAGCGAACTTTCTTGCTGAAATAAGGATAAAAGATTCTGTTGGCGTGCTATAGGCATTGCAATGCTACACAGTCTTGCTGGAAAATTCAATTTTACTAACATTTTCGACTGATATCGTGGTGAGCTTACTTCCTTGCATAGGTAAGGAGGAAAGATCATTTTGGCGTGCTATAGCCATTGCAATTCAGTA
>NW_017048317.1:0-226 GCF_001483705.2 Eufriesea mexicana | reverse complement strand
TATAGACTGATTTTTATGATTTGGTATCGAGTGATTTGAGGTTAGGAAATTTGTTTTTGAGAGTTTGGTGAGAAGAGGGTGGGAAGTAATGGTATTTTTAAGTATAGGTTGATATAGGTAATGGTATTTTTGAAATGGTATCGACGTGCTGCCTGTCTCGCGCTTTCCAACTCGTTATCTGTCTTATTAAATTTCGCGCCACGATTTTACGTCCTTCCCCATCGAC
>NW_017048316.1:0-226 GCF_001483705.2 Eufriesea mexicana | reverse complement strand
ACTTTGACTTTCGTGCTGTACACTGCTTTTCGGTGGATTCCTGTGATCTACACTGCTCTATTACATTCTGCTTGGCTCTGGGGATGCCAGCAACAGTGGCCGAGGCATGATATGTTGAGTCACACTTTGTTTCGGTCGGTTAGCTAATGCCATGTACGGTTATGATATATTTGACTTTTGTGCTATACGCTGCAATGAGTTGGATTTCTGAGCTCTACTGTGCTCT
>NW_017048315.1:0-226 GCF_001483705.2 Eufriesea mexicana | reverse complement strand
GTAGGGCACAAAATTCGAAGCCACCCTACCCTAACACAACGTAACCTAACCTTATTTGACTGAAACAAACGTGCGGCGAACACCAGTGCTGTCCTCCCGAGAGTCGAGCTGAGTAGAGTAGAGCAATGTAGAGCGCGGAAATACGCCGAACAGCAGTTTAAAGTGCAAAAGTCGTAGCTATTTCCTCCTGACGTAGCCGAACGTGATATTACCAAACGTAACTTAG
>NW_017048314.1:0-226 GCF_001483705.2 Eufriesea mexicana | reverse complement strand
TCCATGGATGTATGTATGGATAGATGAGTCTACGGGTGGATGGATTTAAGGATGTATGGGTGTTTGGATGTATGGACGTGTGGATGGATGGATGTATGGATGGGTGGATGTTTGTATGTATGTATGTATGTATGAATGGATGTTTGAATGTATGGATGTATTCGAGTTATGTATGTATGTATGTATGTATGTATGGATATGTGGATGTACGCATGAATGGATGTAC
>NW_017048313.1:0-226 GCF_001483705.2 Eufriesea mexicana | reverse complement strand
CGACTCTGGGGAGGAGAATAATGGCGGTCGCGGCACGTTAGGTTGAGCTAGGTTCCGTTTGGTTAAGTTAGGTTAGGTAAAGTATTGTCAAGATAGCTTTGACTCTCGAGCTATACACTGTTATTTCTGTAATCTTCTGTATTCTGCTACATTCTGCTTGGCTGTGGGGACGCCAGGAGCTATGGCCGCTGCACGTCATGTTGAGATATTCTACGTCTGGTAGGTT
>NW_017048312.1:0-226 GCF_001483705.2 Eufriesea mexicana | reverse complement strand
GTGACTTCGGTTCAGCGCGGTAGCAATGCTTCCATTGTGCTTCTGTTTTAACTATCCTGATCGCCTTTTCTTCACATTCTTCAAGCAGATGCTTGTTCTATTAGTCTCAGATCTTAGTGCCTTTTTTAAAAATAATCATACCATCAGTGAACAGTAGAATCCATGCGAAATTCACCCATGACAGCGTAAAGGCGATGCGAGAAGTGGAACGCGGACAAAGTGTTAA
>NW_017048311.1:0-226 GCF_001483705.2 Eufriesea mexicana | reverse complement strand
AACATATTAGAGCACAGTCGAGCGGAGATATCAACCGCATAGCAGTGTATTGCACGAAGGTCATAGCTATCCTATCCTAACCGGTCGAAAGGTAACGAAACCAAACGTGACACATCTAAACATAGCGTGCCTAGACCATAGTTGCTGACATTGCCAGAGCCATGCAGAATACACTAGAGCACAGTAGAACGCAGAAATCCGCAGAATAACAGTGTATAGCACAAAA
>NW_017048310.1:0-226 GCF_001483705.2 Eufriesea mexicana | reverse complement strand
AGTCGAAAATGTCAATAAAATTGAACTTTCCAGCCAGATTCTGTAGCATTGCAATGTCTATAGCACGCCAATAGAATCATACATCCTTTTTTATGCGAGAATGAAATCTCACCACGATATTGGCCGAAAATGTCAATAAGATTGAATTTTCCAACCACACTACATATCATTGCAATGTCTACAGCACGCCAATAGAATCTACCCTGCTTATTTATGCAAGAAAGGT
>NW_017048309.1:0-226 GCF_001483705.2 Eufriesea mexicana | reverse complement strand
CCTAACCAAACGTAACATAATTCAACGTAACTTGCCGGTACTACTATTGCTGCATCTCCCGGAAGCAATCTGAAGGAATTAGAGAACAGTGGAGTGCAGAAGTCCGCCTAATAGCAGTGTATATCGCAAAAGTCAGAAATCCACTCCTAACCAAGCCAAACGAAACATAACTCAAAGTAACGTGCCGATACCACTATTGCTGACCGTCCCATAGTCAAGCGGAATA
>NW_017048308.1:0-226 GCF_001483705.2 Eufriesea mexicana | reverse complement strand
TCTTCACATACCGTTGCATTGCCTTAAACTTAATATATCAATCAACATGGATCCTCAGAATTTGATTAAATAGCAACTAAAACGTAAAGGGTTAGAATTCGATTAACGAGCGTGCTAGACATTGATATATCTTATGATCCAGTAACCAAAATTTCTCGATCATTCCTTTACACTGAACAATCTTATCTTTCAGAAAAACATAGCAATCGAGAGATTTCTAAATTCG
>NW_017048307.1:0-226 GCF_001483705.2 Eufriesea mexicana | reverse complement strand
GGTGGGTGTAGTGCGCCTGCACCCATGTGCCCGGTTTGCGCCGGGATCGGCCGCCCCTCCAACAACAGGCTCGGCAGCAAGGCGTGCTTCCCGCTAAAGGAAAACTATGCGGCTCGCCAGGCGCCTGCAGGCGCCGTATCCGCCTCGACGCCTGCGAGAGCCAATTCGAAAGCTGCGTCCGCGAATTCTGTCTCCGCGAACGCTACCGCGAAGGGCCCGCCGACCG
>NW_017048306.1:0-226 GCF_001483705.2 Eufriesea mexicana | reverse complement strand
ACTCTGCTTGACTCTGAGGAGGCGTGCAATAGCGGCCGTGGCACGTTAGGTTGGGTTATGTTAGGACAGGTTATGGCGGGATAGGCTATATTCGGTTAGTGTAGGATTGACCTTCGTGCTGTACACTGTTATTCGATGGATTCCTGTTGCATACAGCGATCTGCTACATTATGCTTGGCCCTGGGGAGGCCAGAAGCAGTGGTCGCGGCATGATCTTTTGAGTTTT
>NW_017048305.1:0-226 GCF_001483705.2 Eufriesea mexicana | reverse complement strand
TGTATACAATATAATTTCTTCTATAGAATTTGGAGGAATATAATATTTGAAGGAATATTATAGAAATTGAATGAATATTTTGAAGATAATTACAATTTCTATGTAATATAGAAATTGTATACAATATAATTCTACAGAAGAAATTGAAGGAATATTTTAAAGATAATTAGAATTTCTATATAATATAGAAATTATATGCAATATAATTTCTTTTATAGAATTTGAA
>NW_017048304.1:0-226 GCF_001483705.2 Eufriesea mexicana | reverse complement strand
CCTGAGCAAATCAGAGTGGAACAGAGGGCAGTAGATAACAGCAACTCACCGAATTGCGTTGTACAGCACAAAACTCGAAGTTGCCTCTCCGAACACAGAAATACGTAGCATAACCAAACGTAGCCAAACTCAACCGAACATGACGAGGCCACCATTGCTGGCTTCCACACAAACAAGCAGAATGTACTACTGCACAGTAGTGCGCAGAAACCCGCAGCATTACAGT
>NW_017048303.1:0-226 GCF_001483705.2 Eufriesea mexicana | reverse complement strand
AACCTGTTATAGCTTGGTGAATAGCTCGCCTAACGCCTTCAATCCAATGGTAATTACAGCAATTTACTTGACAGAGAATAGGTCTATTCATAATCTATAACAGGTTATAGCTTGGTGAATAGATCGCATAACGCCTTCAATCCATTGGCAAGAACAGCCATCGAATTTCCAGAGAATAGGTCAATTCAAAGTATGTAACCTGTTATAGAATGGTGAATAGATCGCC
>NW_017048302.1:0-226 GCF_001483705.2 Eufriesea mexicana | reverse complement strand
GCATAGCCCAACCTATCGTGCCGAAACCACTTCTGATGACCTCCCAAAATCCACGTAGTATAAGCTAGAGCACAGCAGAGCGCAGAAATCCACCGCGTTGCAATGAATTGCACAAAGGCCATGGATATCCAAGCGTAATCTGACCTAACCTAACCTAACCAAGCGAAACATGGCTCACCGCATCGCGTCGCGACCACTGCTCCTGGCCCCCACAGAGCACAGCAGA
>NW_017048301.1:0-226 GCF_001483705.2 Eufriesea mexicana | reverse complement strand
GGGTGTATGAGTGGGCGGATGGATGGACGGTTTCGTGGCAGGACGAATGATTGGATGGACGGACGTATGGTTGTGTGAATGTATGGATGGACGGATGAATGGATGGTTGGTTGTACGCATGCATGTATGGGTGCATGGATGTATGATTGTATGAGTGGATGTCTGTATGAATATGTGAATGTATGGTTTGATCGACGTATGGCTGGATGGATGAATCGAAGGATGT
>NW_017048300.1:0-226 GCF_001483705.2 Eufriesea mexicana | reverse complement strand
GGTATGAGTTAGGTTATGTTACTCCTCAAAGATTACTGTTGTCGGTTGAGTCGCAGGTATCCTGGGTGTAGGGGTGGTACTAAAGGAAAAGGGGTGGTGACGAAAGGAAAATGAAAGAATTCATCCTTGACTTGTTAGTATAGTTATTAGTAAGGCTACCTAGCAGGCCCTGCTTTAAACCGGGCCTTAAATTTGGAAAATGTATTTATAGGAAAGGGAGAATTTT
>NW_017048299.1:0-226 GCF_001483705.2 Eufriesea mexicana | reverse complement strand
GGCAAGTAGTTGACTGTACTAGCCATTGGTTTCAAGGCGTTAGGCGACCCATTCACCAAGATAAAGCAGATTATAAATTTTGAATAGATCTGTTCTGTGGCAAGAAGGCGGCTCTACATGCCATTGGATTGAAGGCGATAGGCGGTCTGTTCACCAAGCGATAACATATTATAGATTTTGAATAGACGTATTTTCTGCCCAGTAGATGTCTGTACTTGCCATTGGA
>NW_017048298.1:0-226 GCF_001483705.2 Eufriesea mexicana | reverse complement strand
AGTCTTTTTAATACCACTGTGGGTCACAATATATAAGGTATCCGTACTGTTCCTGATTTGAGAATGAGTGCAGCGAGGAACAGCAGGCCCCTTTAAACCCCTAAAACCGACCCCTTGATGTCCAAAGAGTCAGTATTCGCCTGCAACCTTTAACAGGCCTGTCATCATCGTTGATAGATACTTCTATTTTAATAATTTCACCTCCTAATTTTACTTTTTCGCGGTC
>NW_017048297.1:0-226 GCF_001483705.2 Eufriesea mexicana | reverse complement strand
GATATGTCCATTGTCACTCGAGACATTAAAAATTTAAACTAGAGTTCTGAGTAGTGCCATCGTAGATTTTCTGTAGCCGCTGAACTAATTCATCCACTAGTGATTTAATTCTACAGCAATCCCAGCTCAATGAATGTACAGATCAGTTATGGCTAAAGACATATACAATTGGCAATACGGTGTTTAATGCCTCCACCAATGGGGCACTGCTGCCGTTGGAACAATC
>NW_017048296.1:0-226 GCF_001483705.2 Eufriesea mexicana | reverse complement strand
TAGGTTAGGTTAGGTTTGGTTATGTTTGGTCGGGATGTCTTTAACTTTTGTGCTACACACTGCAATTCGTTGGATATCCGCGCTCTACTGTGGTCTAGTATGCTCTGCTTGGTGCTGGAGGGCACAGAAATGGAGGTCTCGGCACGTTAGATTGAGATAGGCAGCGTTTGGTTACGTTACGCTTGGATATGTCAGGACAGGATAGCTACGTCCTTTGTTCTGTACA
>NW_017048295.1:0-226 GCF_001483705.2 Eufriesea mexicana | reverse complement strand
ATACATACATCCATCCATACATCCATCTTTACATACATCCATCCATCCACACCTCCATACATCAATACATCCATCAATCCATACGTTCATACATCCACACATCCATAAATCCATCCATTCATCCATACATACATACATACAAACGTCCATACATTAATACACACATCCATCCATAAATCCAGCCATCCATACATCCACCCATCCATACATCCATCGTACCATACAT
>NW_017048294.1:0-226 GCF_001483705.2 Eufriesea mexicana | reverse complement strand
CGCACACTGCCTTTCGGTGGTTTTCTTCGCTCTACTGTGCTCTAGTATGTCCTCCGGTGTATTGCTGAGTTCTACCGCGCGCTGCCACTCACTGTTTGGCCCTGGGAACGCCAGGAATAGCGGTCGCGTCACGATAGTTTGGGTTATGTTCCTTTGGTTAGGGTACGTTATGTTAGGCTTGGTCAGGATAACTTTGTCTCTTGTGCTATACACTGCTACTCGGAGA
>NW_017048293.1:0-226 GCF_001483705.2 Eufriesea mexicana | reverse complement strand
GAAAATTCAATTTTATTGACATTTTCGACTAATTTCGTGGTGAGCAAGCTTCATTGCATAGGTAAGGAGGAAAGACACTATTGGCGTGCCAATAGGCTTTCCAATGCTATAGAATCATTCTGGAAAGTCCAATATTATTGACAGTTCCGACTATTATCGTGGAGAGCTATTTTTCTGGCCTAAATGAGCAGGGTAGATTCTCTTGGCGTGCTGTAGACCTTGCTAT
>NW_017048292.1:0-226 GCF_001483705.2 Eufriesea mexicana | reverse complement strand
TACCCCGGACAAACTAAGCCCAACCAAACCGAACTCATCCTGACTCAACACAACATGCCGAGAACACTATTTCCGGTCTTCCCAGAAGCAAGCAGAAAACATTCAAGCACTGTAGGGAGCATAAATCCGCCTAATAGCAGATTATAGCACTAAAGTCAAGGATATCCTCTCCCAACCTGACCAACCGTTACATTACCAAACGCAGCACATCCAATACTATCGTGCC
>NW_017048291.1:0-226 GCF_001483705.2 Eufriesea mexicana | reverse complement strand
ATAACAGGTTATATATTATGAATATACCTATCCTCTTGCAAGTAGATGGTTGTTCTGGCCATTTGATTGAAGGCGTTAGGCGATCTATTCACAATGTTATAGCAGGCTATAGATTTTGAATAGACCTATTCTCTGGCAAGGAGATGGCTGTATTTGCCATCGATTTGAAGGCGTTAGGCCATGTATTCACCAAGCAATAACAGATTATAGATCTTGAATAGGCCTA
>NW_017048290.1:0-226 GCF_001483705.2 Eufriesea mexicana | reverse complement strand
GATAATAGATTTTGATTAGACCAAATCTCTGGCAAGTTGATGGCTGTACTTGCAATTGGATTGCAGTCGTTAAGCGATCTATTCACCGTGCCATAACAGATTATAGATTTCGAATAGACCTATTCTCCCGCAACTAGATGGCTGTACTTGCCATTAGATTGAGGGCGTTAGGCGACCTAATCGCCAAGCTGCGACAGCTTATAGATTTTGAATAGACCTATTCTCT
>NW_017048289.1:0-226 GCF_001483705.2 Eufriesea mexicana | reverse complement strand
GTCAGCTTAGGATATCTCCGACTGTTGTGCTGTACAGCGCAATTTGGCGGCTTTCTGCGTCCCACTGTGCTCCAACATATTCTGTTTGTCTCTGGGCAAGACAGCAATATTTGTACCGGCAAGTTAGCTTGAGTTAGGCTGCGTTAGGTTATGTTATGTTGGTCAGGGTCTGGTCTGGGTAGCTTTGGCTTATGTGGTATACACTGTCGTTCCGTGGATTTCTGGG
>NW_017048288.1:0-226 GCF_001483705.2 Eufriesea mexicana | reverse complement strand
TTTTCGACTAATATCGTGGTGCGCTAACTTTCTTTCATAAATACGGAGAAAAGATTCTATTGGGGTGCTATAGGCATTGCAAGGCTTCAGAATCGTGCTGGAAAATTCAGCTTTACTGACATTTCCGACTGATATCGTGGTGAACTAACTTCGTTGCATAGGCATGGGGAAAGATCCTTTTGGCGTGCAATAGCCATTGCAATGCGGTAGAATCTGGCTGGAAAAT
>NW_017048287.1:0-226 GCF_001483705.2 Eufriesea mexicana | reverse complement strand
GGAGCTCGCAAGAAGTCAGTCGACCGTGATTGGTAATCGATCACTATGCAGACCTAATCGCATACAAATTAAACACTAGAAGGCATACATTGTTTTAAGGAACGTCGCGTATATTGGAGAATTCCAGCGTTACGAATTTTATTAAATGGCTTACAAACCTCGAGAAAAAGAGGAAGAATCGTATAGGAAATGGATGACAAAGGATGACAAAGGATGACAATGGAAG
>NW_017048286.1:0-226 GCF_001483705.2 Eufriesea mexicana | reverse complement strand
GCACAACCAAACGTAACGTAACTGAACCTAACTTGCCATGGGCACTATTGCTCGCATCCCAGGGGTCGCACTGAGTATAGTAGAGCAATGTAGAGTGCAGAAATCCACCGATTAGCTGTCTACAGCACAAAAGTCAAAGCTATCCATCCTAACCCATCCAAATTTAATATAACCGAACGCAACATAGCTGAACCTAATGTGCCGAGACGACTGCGGCTGGCCTCTC
>NW_017048285.1:0-226 GCF_001483705.2 Eufriesea mexicana | reverse complement strand
CTTAATACGAGTTGATGCCAATTTGATTCTTAAAGCAGGTATATGTGTTCGGTGATTGCAGAATGGAAAATTCTGGGACCAGTCATTTTGACTGGGTTGGTAGTCTAGTGTTAAGTAAGGGTGCAAGGGTGTGGCCGCGGCAGATTTTGTGTAGTCGAGACGTAGAGAATAGAGGATCGTGTGTTTGAGAGTTGGAATTGAGGGGAACTTAGTGTAATATGTTAAT
>NW_017048284.1:0-226 GCF_001483705.2 Eufriesea mexicana | reverse complement strand
CTATGCTACGTTCGGTTGGGTTATGTTAGTCTGCGTTAGGTTTGGATAGCTTTGACATACGTCTTGTACAATGCAATTCGGTGGATTTCTGCGCTCTTCTGTATTCTGGCATATTCTGCTTGGATCTTGGGAGGCAAGTGATAGCGGCCATGGCACGTTGTGCTGAATTAGACTACGTACGGTTATGTTATGTTTGGTTAAGTTGGAATGGGTTAGCTTTAACTAT
>NW_017048283.1:0-226 GCF_001483705.2 Eufriesea mexicana | reverse complement strand
TGCTATAGCCTGCTGTTAGGTGTATTTCTGAGCCTAAGGTGATATTACATGTTCAGCCTGGTACTGGGATGGCCAGCAATAGGGCTCCCGGCACGTTAGGTTGTGTCACGTTACGTTCGGTTAGGACGCGTTAGGCTAAGCTTGGTTATGGTAGCTTCAACTTTTATGCAGTGCGCTGCTATTCAGACGACTCCTGCGCTCTGCTGTGCTCTAGAATGTCCTGTTT
>NW_017048282.1:0-226 GCF_001483705.2 Eufriesea mexicana | reverse complement strand
TACATTGCTCTAATGTGCTCTGCTGGGCTCTGTGAAGGCCAGCAATAATATTCTCGGCAATTCATGTTGAGTTATACTACGTTCGGCTAGGTTAGGTTAAGATAGGTTTGGTGAGGATAGCTTCCACTTTTCTGTTATACGCTGCAACGCGGTGGTTTACTGCGCTCTTCTGTACTCTAGTACATTCTGTTTGGCTCCGGGTGCTAGTAATAGTGGTCTCGGCACG
>NW_017048281.1:0-226 GCF_001483705.2 Eufriesea mexicana | reverse complement strand
CGGAAACAGGTGTATTAATTAAACTTTTGAGTTATTCGTAAAGTATGGAGAAATAAATTGTTATATTAAAGAGTCATCTGATGCAGAGAAAATAGAAAGTAGAGTAAATAGTATCGAAATTTATATGAATAGGAACAGGTATATTAATTAAATTTTCGAGTTATTTGCAAACTATGGAGAAAAAAAATTATTTACTGAAATATAATTATGTATAAAAGGAAAAATT
>NW_017048280.1:0-226 GCF_001483705.2 Eufriesea mexicana | reverse complement strand
TATAGCATTGTAATGGCTATAGCACGGCAATAGTATCTTTCCCCCATATTTATACAAGAAAGTAAGCTCACGACGATATTAGTCGAAAATCATAATAAAGTTGAATTTTCCAGACAGATTCTATAGAATTGCAATGGCTACAGCACGCCAATAGAATTTTTCCACCGTATTTATGCAAGAATGTTAGCTCACCACGATATTAGTCGAAAATGTCAATGAAATTGAA
>NW_017048279.1:0-226 GCF_001483705.2 Eufriesea mexicana | reverse complement strand
GCTTTTGGCGTGCTAGAACCATTGCAATGATACGGAATGTGCCTGGCAGTATCAATTTTATTGGCAGTTTCGACTAATATCGTGGTGACCTATCTTTCTTGCATAAATAAGGGGTAGATTCTACTGGCGTGCTGTAGACATTGCAGTGCTATAGAATAGTACAGGAAAATTCAATTTTATCTTCATTTTCGACAAGTATCGTGGTGAGCTAGCTTTCTTGCATAAG
>NW_017048278.1:0-226 GCF_001483705.2 Eufriesea mexicana | reverse complement strand
TCAGGTCAGGTCAGGTCAGGTCAGGTCAGGTCAGGTCAGTCAGGACAGGTCAGGTCAGGAAAGACCGGTTAAAGTCAGGAGAGGTCAGGTCAGGTCAGGTCAGATCAGTCAGATCAGGTCAGTCAGGACAGGTCAGGTCAGGTAAGGCCGGTTAAAGACAGGGCAGGTCACTTCAGGTCAGGTCAGGTCAGCTCAGGTCAGCTCAGTCAGGTCAGGTAAGGTCAGG
>NW_017048277.1:0-226 GCF_001483705.2 Eufriesea mexicana | reverse complement strand
GTGGGGGCGATTCCTTCCCCCTGTGTTCTGTCTTTTGTCACCAGTCTTCTGAAGACGACTTTTCACCTGCGTGGCCCTAAACAGGCCAGTTCAAACCATTCGTCAGTTCAATAAAGATCTGTACAGTTTTTCCACAGTTTTCCACTGACTACTATTCCTTGCGTTATAACCCCTTTAACAATTTATAACCGATGACTCGGAGTATTTATTGATAAGGGTATCTTTG
>NW_017048276.1:0-226 GCF_001483705.2 Eufriesea mexicana | reverse complement strand
ACCTTATGGATGATTGTGTCGCCTATCGTACAGAGAATTGTGAGTATTTCCAGCCATATCTGACGTATACATTGATTCTTCTATTACTACTGTCGGATGATAGTTATCACTGTTCAGATTAATCCAACTGCTACAGTACTCTCATGGATGCTGTACATAGTATACCGATGTCAGTAGTTAATACCTCGATATGTAACGGATCTGTCTCCTCTGATTCTAGAATTGC
>NW_017048275.1:0-226 GCF_001483705.2 Eufriesea mexicana | reverse complement strand
CCAAGCTACGGCAGCTTATAGATTTTGAATAGACTTATTCTCTGGAAAGTAGATGGCTGTACTAGCGATTGGATTGAAGGCGTAAGGCGATCTATTCACCAAGATTTAAGAGGTTATAGATTTTGAATAGACCTATTTTCTGACAAGTAGAAGTCTGTTCTTTCCATTGGATTGAAGGCGTTGGCGACCTATTCACGAAGCTATAGCTGATTATATATTTTGAATA
>NW_017048274.1:0-226 GCF_001483705.2 Eufriesea mexicana | reverse complement strand
TGTATGGATGCATGAATGTATGGATGTATGAATGGATGGATGTGTGGATGGATGGATGTATGGTTGGATTGAGGTATGGATGAACGGATGTACGGATGTATGGGTGCACAGATGTATGGATGTATCTATGTATCGATGTATGTATGGATGCTTGTATGGATGAATGTATGGCTGAATGTATGGGTGTATGGACGAATGTATGGATGTATGCATGGATGTATGCATG
>NW_017048273.1:0-226 GCF_001483705.2 Eufriesea mexicana | reverse complement strand
CAATTTCAGTCGTCGAATATTCTAAATTCAAAGTAATTCAAAACTAGAATTTATTGCGTAGATAAGTTTGTAAGAATGCAAGTATTATTCTTCTTAAAATACCACTGCACATGCGTACAGTCCACTCTCATTTTTCTGCTTTCACTTGAAATTTTGTTTCACCATTTATATGCTACTTGGAACTTGACAGAAGATTGGATTTACTCAAGAAATTTTCCTTACCAAA
>NW_017048272.1:0-226 GCF_001483705.2 Eufriesea mexicana | reverse complement strand
AAGTGTACCCTATCACCATCTAACGTGCCGAGAGTGCTATTGCCGGCATCCCCGTTGCCAAGCAGGGAATGTTAGTGGAAAATAGAGCGCTGAGGTCCACGGAATGGCAATTCATATCACGAAAGTCAAATATATCCCAACCTAACCCAGATATGCCTAACCAAACCGAACGTAACCGATTTGAAGTTATCGCGACGCGCCACCATTTCTGGAATTCCCAGAGCAA
>NW_017048271.1:0-226 GCF_001483705.2 Eufriesea mexicana | reverse complement strand
CAACTAAATGGGTCCAGGGTTCCTTCGCATTGAGTCTCAACCTACTATTCTCACATTTATTTATTTCTCACACACTGATCTCTTGTTACAGTCGGCTCAAGGGTCTTTTACGAACCGAATTTCACGATTCCACATGCGTGGAGGACTCCCTTTCTTGATCCTCCTCGCAAACTTGTCATTAGTTTCCTACATGTATACTTGTAGGAGCGAAAATATTTATACTGAT
>NW_017048270.1:0-226 GCF_001483705.2 Eufriesea mexicana | reverse complement strand
TTTATGGATGTGTGGATGTATGGATGTATGGATGGATGAATGGATGTATGAGTGGATGTATGTATGTATGGATGTATGGATGTATGGATGTGTTGGTGCATGGATGTATTGATGTACGTACGTATGGATGTTCGAATGTATGGATGCACGGGTGAATGGATGAACGGATGTATATATGTATGTATGTATGGATGTATGGATGTATGGGAGTATGGATGCATGGATG
>NW_017048269.1:0-226 GCF_001483705.2 Eufriesea mexicana | reverse complement strand
TGCTTTTGGCGTGCTGTGGGCATTGCAAAGCTATAGAATCAGGAAGGGAAATACAATTTTATTTACATTACCGAC
This sequence comes from Eufriesea mexicana, assembly GCF_001483705.2. Lineage (NCBI taxonomy): Eukaryota > Metazoa > Arthropoda > Insecta > Hymenoptera > Apidae > Eufriesea > Eufriesea mexicana. The sequence goes on along the minus strand of NW_017048269.1, from coordinate 151 downwards.
TAATATCGCCGTGAGTTAACTTTCTTGCATAAATAAGGAGAAAAGATTCTGTTGGCTTGCTCTGGGCATTGCAAAGCTATAGAATCTTGAAGGGAAATTCAATTTTATTGACATTTTCGACTAATATCGTGGTGAGCTAACCACATTGCAT
>NW_017048268.1:0-226 GCF_001483705.2 Eufriesea mexicana | reverse complement strand
TGTCCAGAAGTCCACAGCGATGCTGTGAATGGCACAAAATTTGAAGGGATTGTGACCTATCCTGACCCAACCTATCCTTCCCGAACGTGGTTCAACGCAACATAACGTGACGAGACCAATATTGCTGGACTCCCCAGAGTCAAGCAGGACATATCAGAGAACTGTAGAATGCAGACATCCACCGAAAAGCAGTGTATAGCACAAAAGACAGCGTAGCCTATCCTGA
>NW_017048267.1:0-226 GCF_001483705.2 Eufriesea mexicana | reverse complement strand
TCGAAAATGTTAATAAAATTGAATTATCCATATAGATTCTATATAATTGCAACGGCTATATCAAGTCAATAGTATCTTTCCTCCTTGTTTATTCAAGAAAGGTAGCTCACCTCGATATTACTCGAAAATGTTAATAAAATTGAATTTTCCAGTCAGATTCTACAGAATTGCAATGGCTGAAGCACGCCAATAGAATATTACCTCTTTATTTATGCAAGAAAGTTAG
>NW_017048266.1:0-226 GCF_001483705.2 Eufriesea mexicana | reverse complement strand
GCAATGGTTATAGCACTCCAGAAGTATCTTTCCTCCTTACTTAGGGAAGGAAGTTGGCTCACCGCGATATTAGTCCGAAATGACTATAAAAATGCACTTTCCAGCCAGATTTTATAGCACTGCAATGGTTATAGCTTGCCAATATAATCGCTCCTCCTTGTTCATGCAAGAAAGGTCGCTCACCACGATATTAGTCGAAAAAGTCAATGAATTTGAATTTTGCATC
>NW_017048265.1:0-226 GCF_001483705.2 Eufriesea mexicana | reverse complement strand
TGATGTGCAATGATTTCAATGCATTGTTTATAAACTCGCAATTAAGAGTCTCGAATTTCTCTTCATTTCGTTTGCTATGTTCAGTATTCCTTTGCGACAATGTTGAATTATACCAATTTCTTGTGAAATGGTTGGCAAAGTACTGGGAAGAAAGTATCGTCGGGGACGGTTAAAATTATTGTAGACGATGCAGCGTGCCAACTTGTACATTTCCTTCGTTGCAATT
>NW_017048264.1:0-226 GCF_001483705.2 Eufriesea mexicana | reverse complement strand
TGAAAATGACATTGTAATAAGTTAGAATTAATGAAGCCATGGAGAAAAGTATAAATATGTATGAGTCATTTCGATATTTGTCGAGTTATTAACGAAAGATCTCCAGTCGTGGCGCATCAGACCGACAGAACGGGACGATCCCGGTCGTATCGCTTCGATTCGGCGAAGGGGGCGAACGCCAGTCGAGACTGTTCGGACCGACTGATTGTACGATCCCCGCTCCGGT
>NW_017048263.1:0-226 GCF_001483705.2 Eufriesea mexicana | reverse complement strand
AGCAGTGCATAGCACAAAAGCCAAAGATATCCTATGCTAACCTAACCAAACGTCACATAACCAAACGAAACCTAACACAAACTAACGTACCGAGACCACTGTTACGGGCCTCCTCAGAGTTGAGCACAGTACAGTAGAGCAATGTATAGCGTAGAAATCCTCGGAATAGCGGTATATAGCACAAGAGTCGAAACTACCCTAACCTACCCTAACCAATTATATCATT
>NW_017048262.1:0-226 GCF_001483705.2 Eufriesea mexicana | reverse complement strand
AATTGAATTTTCCAGCCAGATTCCGCAGCATTGTAATGGCTGTAGCATTACGAACGGATCTTTCCTCCGTACCAATGCAAGGAAGTTAGCTCACCACGAAATAAGTCGAAACTGTCAATAATATTGAACTTTCCAGGAAGATTCTATTGCATTGCAATGCCTGTAGCACGCCAATAGAATCTATCCTACCTATATATGCGAGAAAGTTATGTCACCACGATATTAG
>NW_017048261.1:0-226 GCF_001483705.2 Eufriesea mexicana | reverse complement strand
ACCCATCCATACATCCATACATACATCAATACATTTATCCATACATACACAGATACATTCGTCTATACATACATCCATACCCACATCCTTCCATACTTCCATCCATACATACACCCATACATACATCCATGCATACATCCATACATCCATACATTCATACATGTATAGATCCATAATTCCATACATCCGTTCATTCATACATTCGTACATTCACACATACATACAT
>NW_017048260.1:0-226 GCF_001483705.2 Eufriesea mexicana | reverse complement strand
TGAAACGTGTAGTTTTGATTTAGGGCAATTAAGTTTGTGTTCAATCCTCTGGAATACTATATGTCACCTCCACAAGATGGCGCAATTAACTCGATTTTCCGAACTTTTCTTCAATTCCAAAGTACCCTATTAATTTTTGATCTGCTTACCCAAAATTGTAACTAAAATAAATTTCTACTCTTTCTTCACACGATACTACCAATTTCGAAGATATTTATTGCCATCG
>NW_017048259.1:0-226 GCF_001483705.2 Eufriesea mexicana | reverse complement strand
CCACGTCAGGCCAGGTAGGGCCAGGACAGCTCAGGTCAAGTCAGGTCAGGTCAGGTCAGATCATATCAGTCAGGTCAGGTCAGGCCAGATCAGGTCAGGTCAGGTCAGATCAGTCGGGTAAGCTCATTTCAGGTCAGGTCATGTCAGGTCAGTTCATCTCAGATCAGGTCAAGTTGTGTCAGGTCAGGTCAGGTCTGGTAAGGTCAGGCCAGGCCAGGCCAGATCA
>NW_017048258.1:0-226 GCF_001483705.2 Eufriesea mexicana | reverse complement strand
CCTAACTACCTCAATCCAATGGCAAGTGCAGCCATCTACTTGCCAGAGAATAAGTCTATTCAAGATCTATAATCTGTTGTAGGTTCGTGAGTAGATCTATTAACACCTTCAACCCAATGGCAAGTACAGCCATCTACTTGCCAGAGAATAGGTCTACTCAAATCTATAATCCGTTATAGCCTGGTGAACAGACCGCCTAACGCCTTCATTCCAATGGCAAGTACAG
>NW_017048257.1:0-226 GCF_001483705.2 Eufriesea mexicana | reverse complement strand
CATCCATACATAGATCCGTACGTACAACCACACATACAGCCATACATACGCCCATACATACATCCATACATACATCCGCCCATACATCAATCCTCCCATACATCCAAACATACATACAATCATACATCCATACATCCATACATCCATCCATCCATTCAACCATCCACCCATACATCCATACATACATACACCCATCCAAACATACATCCATCCATCCATAAATCCA
>NW_017048256.1:0-226 GCF_001483705.2 Eufriesea mexicana | reverse complement strand
TAGGATAGGGTTGCATTGACTTCTGTGCTGTACACCGTTCTACGGTGGATTTCTGCGCTACACTCTGCTCTAATATGTTCTGCCTGGCTCTCGGGAGGCCAGCAATTGGAGTCTCGGCACCTTATGTTGAGTTACGCTGTATTCGGTTACGTGAGGTTAGAAAAGGATAGGCTAGGATATCTTCCACTTTTGTGATATACACTCCAGTGAGGTTAACTACTGCGCT
>NW_017048255.1:0-226 GCF_001483705.2 Eufriesea mexicana | reverse complement strand
AAGACCGAGGCAATGTGGTTTTGCCATCGGCTCCACGGGAAGCCGCCCAAGTCCCCGATGTGCCTGAGGAACGTCGTGGTCGAGGTACGGGACCTGATGAAATACCGCGGTCTCGGCCTCGATATCCACTGGAAGCTCGACGAACATTTTCTCGCGCTGGAAACACGCCTGGAAGGTATGGCTGGGGCGCTGTGTCGCCTGCTACCCAGCCTGGGAGGGCCAGGCC
>NW_017048254.1:0-226 GCF_001483705.2 Eufriesea mexicana | reverse complement strand
CTCGCTGTAGCCATTGCAATGCTGTAGAAACCGCCTGGAAAATTCAATTTTATTGACGATTTCAACTAATATCGTGGTGAGATAGTTTTGTTTCATAAATAAGTAGGAAAGATTTTATTGGCATGCTATAGCCACCGCAATGCTATAGAGACTGACTGGAAATTTCAATTTTATTCACATTTTCGTCTAATATCGTGGTGAGCTTATTTTGTTGCATAAATAAGGA
>NW_017048253.1:0-226 GCF_001483705.2 Eufriesea mexicana | reverse complement strand
ACAGACATCTACTTGCCAGAGAATAGGCCTATTCAAAATCTATAATCGGTTATAGCTTGGCGATTAGGTCGCCTATCGCCTTCAACCAATGGCAAGAAGAGCCATGTACTTGCCAGAGAATTGGTCTATTCAAAATCTATAATCCATTGTAGCTTGGTGAATTGGTCTCTCAGCGCCTTCAATACAATTGCAAGTACAGCCATTTTCTTGCCAGAGAATATGTCTA
>NW_017048252.1:0-226 GCF_001483705.2 Eufriesea mexicana | reverse complement strand
GCATTGCGCAAAAATTTACCGCATTTCAAAGTGCAGCACAAATGCCAAATATACCTTCTCTTTTCTCAAACAAGCCGGACCTAACCAAACGTAAACCAACCCTACATAACGCGCCGGGGCCACAGTTCCTGGTTGGGCCTACAGTTGCAGTATTGCGCAGAAATCCACCGAATATCAGTGTGTAGCACAAAAGCCGATGTTGTGCCAGCTTAACCTGTCCAAACGT
>NW_017048251.1:0-226 GCF_001483705.2 Eufriesea mexicana | reverse complement strand
ACTTTGATCTAGCATACTCTGCTTGTCTCTGCGGAGGACAGCAATATTCGTCTCGGCACGTTAGGTTGAGTTAGGATACGTTTGGATGTGTCACGTTTGGGAGAGTTAGGACAGGCAAGATACGACTTTTGAGCGGTACACAGCTTTTCGGAGCATTTCCGCTCTCTGTCTCCTTCTAACATGTTCCGCTTAGCTCCGGGAGGCCAGCAATAATGACAACGTTACG
>NW_017048250.1:0-226 GCF_001483705.2 Eufriesea mexicana | reverse complement strand
AGCACAGCCATCTTCTTGCCAGATAATAGGTCTATTCAAAATCTATGATCTGTTACAGCTTGGGGAGTAGGTCGCCTAACGTCTTCAACCAATGGCAAGTACAGCTATCTACTTGCCAGAGAATAGGTTTGATCAAAATCTATTACCTGATGTAGCTTAGTGAATACATCGCCGAACGCCTTCTGCCCAATGGCAAGTACTGCTATCTTCTTGCCAGAGAAGAGGT
>NW_017048249.1:0-226 GCF_001483705.2 Eufriesea mexicana | reverse complement strand
ATGTGTTTCTATCTCGTAGTTATGTTGCTCAGGTCTCGTCGTTGGCTTGTTCGTTCCATTTGGCTATTATCCTTGATGGTTTCCTCGTACTAATCCCTTTCCTTTCAGCTAGATATTAGCAATAATATATTCTGTTTCAGCTTTTAGGCTTCTCAAGATTCTGTTTGCGATACATCAATGAACGATGCGTGCGTTTACTTTTAAGTAATCATAAGATAGATCCATA
>NW_017048248.1:0-226 GCF_001483705.2 Eufriesea mexicana | reverse complement strand
AACTTTTTCTCATAAATAAGGAGGAAAGATTCTATAGCAGTGCTATAGGCTATGCAATGTTACAGAATCTGGCTGGAAAGTTCAATATTAGTGACAGTTTCGACTATTAAAGTGGTGTGCTATACTTCTTGCCTAAATAAGCCGGGTGGATTCCATTAGTGAACTATAGCCACTGCAATGCTATAGAATCTGGATGGAAAATTCAATTTTATTGACAATTTCGGCT
>NW_017048247.1:0-226 GCF_001483705.2 Eufriesea mexicana | reverse complement strand
CTCCACTATACTCTGCTGGACTATGTAATCCCAACAATAGTTGTCGTGGTGCGTCAGCATCTGACAGTTCACGTTTGATTAGGTTGCGTTGTGGTTGGTTAGGTTGCGTTGTGGTTGGTTAGGCTGCGATATTTCAGACTTCTCTACTGTACACTTCATTTCGGTGGATTTCTGCGGTCTAGTGTGCTCTGGTATTTTCTCCTTGTCTCTGGGATAGCAGAAATTG
>NW_017048246.1:0-226 GCF_001483705.2 Eufriesea mexicana | reverse complement strand
GTATATCTGTGCTGGCAATTAAAAACGGTGGATATCATACACTGTTATTTCTCGTGTTTGAAAATTTTTATTTTTAATTTTAACACGAGATATTTGTCCGTATAACGACAGATACAGTGTCCTGGATGGATCGTGCCGTCTAAAAACAAGCGGATTAAAACAGAAATCGAACCCAATAGCTACTAACAACAGCTCGATCTTCGCAGCTATCTGCAGTCTTCCCGGA
>NW_017048245.1:0-226 GCF_001483705.2 Eufriesea mexicana | reverse complement strand
TCTGCTTGCCTCTGCGGTGGCCAGCATTAGTGGTCTCGGCACGTTAGGTCGTGTTGGTTTGCGAATGTTTGTGATACGTTTGGGTAAGTTAGGAAGGTGTTGCTTTGTCTATTGTGCTATGCACTGATTTTCGGCGGATTTCTGAGATCTACTGTGCTCTAGAGTGCTCTGCTTGGCTCTGGGGATGTCAGCAATAGTGGTAGCTGCTCGTTAGTTTGAGTTAGGT
>NW_017048244.1:0-226 GCF_001483705.2 Eufriesea mexicana | reverse complement strand
GACAGCTCAAAACGATATTGGTCGAAAATGTCAATGAAATTGAATTTTCCAACCAGATTCTATCGCATTGCAATGGCAATAGCACGCTAATTGGACCTTTCCTCCTTATTTATGCAAAACGGTAGCTCACCACGTTATTAGTCGAAAATGTCAATAAAATTGTATCTTCCAGGCACATACTATATCATTGCAATGGCTATAGCACGCCAGTAGAATCTTTCACCCC
>NW_017048243.1:0-226 GCF_001483705.2 Eufriesea mexicana | reverse complement strand
TAAATAAGGGGGAAAGATTCTATTGGCGTTCTATTGCCATTGCAATGCTATAGTATCTGGATGCAAAATACAATTTTATTGACATTTTCTGCAAATAACGTGGTGAGTTAGCTTTCTCGCACATATAAGAAGGATTGATTCTAATGGTGTGCTATAGGCATTTCAATGAAGTAGAATCTTCGTGGAAAATTCAATTTTATTGACATTTTCGACTAATATCGCGGTG
>NW_017048242.1:0-226 GCF_001483705.2 Eufriesea mexicana | reverse complement strand
TGAGCGAACTCTCTTGTATAAATAAGAATGAAAGATACTATTGGCGCGTTATAGCCATTGCATTGATATAGAATGTGATTGGGAAATTCATATTTATTGACATTTTCGTCTAACATCGTAGTGAGCTAACTTTCAATTTTATTGAGATTTTCAACTAATATCATGGTGAGCTATCTTTCTTGCATAAAAAAGGTGGAAAGATACTTTTGGCAAGCTGTAGCCATTG
>NW_017048241.1:0-226 GCF_001483705.2 Eufriesea mexicana | reverse complement strand
ACAGCTTATAGATTTTGAATAGACCTATTTTCTGGAAAGTAGATGTCTGTACCTGACATTGTATTGAAGGCGGTAGGCGATCTACTCACAAATCTATGACAGACTATGGATTTTGAAAAGACCTATTCTCTGGCACGTAAATGGCTGTACTAGCCATTGGATCGAAGGCGTTAAGCGATCTATTCACCAAGCTATAACAGGTTATAGATTTTGAATAGACCTATTT
>NW_017048240.1:0-226 GCF_001483705.2 Eufriesea mexicana | reverse complement strand
TGCATCCGTACATCCATACATTCATTCATCCATACATCCGTACATACATACATCCATACATATTTAACTCAAACACATCCATACATTCAAACATCCATACATACATACATACAAACACCCATACATACATACATAGTTCCGTACATCCATCCATCCAAGCATCCACCCATCCATACATTCATCGATCCATGCATACATCCATCCATACATCCTTACAGCCACCATC
>NW_017048239.1:0-226 GCF_001483705.2 Eufriesea mexicana | reverse complement strand
TATATGTGTGCATCGATGGATGTATGGATGGGTGGATGTATAGTTGGATGGATGTATGGAAGGGCGTATGTACGGATGAATGGATGTATGGATGTATGGATGTATGGATCTATGGATGTGTGTTTGGATAAGTGGTTGGGTGGGTGACGGAAGAAAGGATGTGTATATGGATGTTTGTCTGGATGAATGTTTGGATGTATGCATGGATGTATGTATGGATGCTTGT
>NW_017048238.1:0-226 GCF_001483705.2 Eufriesea mexicana | reverse complement strand
ACTAATAATTTTCCTAATAAATACTATCATGTATGTATCATGTATAAAATTATATTAATTTATTTTTATCATATTTTAATAAACTTAGATACACAATAGACCTAATTTTCAGTAACTATAAACAGAAAAAATCAATCATTCTGACTGATTAATGATTTTAATGATTATTTAGTGTTAAGCTTCAAAATATGGGATATACGTATTCTTAATAACACTTTGAAGGGCA
>NW_017048237.1:0-226 GCF_001483705.2 Eufriesea mexicana | reverse complement strand
TTTTGTCCAATACGCAGTTATTCGGTGGATTCCTGTCCTCCACATTGCTCTGTCTTAATCTGGAACACCCTGGGGAGGCCGGATATTGTGGTCGCGGCAACTTACGGTGGGTTTTGTTACGTTAGATTAGGTTACGTTAGTTTGGGTTAGGTTTGGATATTTCATACTTTCCTGCTGTACGCAGCGGTCCCATGGATATCTGCGCCCCACTCTTCTCTGATATGTT
>NW_017048236.1:0-226 GCF_001483705.2 Eufriesea mexicana | reverse complement strand
GCAAAGTTGCGCTTCGTTATGTTAAGTTAGTCTGGGAAAGGCTTGGATTGCTTTGACTTTCGCGGCATACGCTGCTATTCCGTTGATCTCTGCGCTCTACTGTACTCTAGTATGTTCTGCTTTGCTCTGGGGAGGTCAGCAATAGTGGCCTAGGCCCGTTAGTGTCAGTAACGTTACGTCCGGCTTTGTTATGTTTGGTCAGGTTAGGCCATGGTAGCTTTGACTT
>NW_017048235.1:0-226 GCF_001483705.2 Eufriesea mexicana | reverse complement strand
GAGCAAGGATAGCCGCCTCGGCACGATAGGTTGATTTGTGCTATGTTTGGGTATACTCTGTTCCTTTGGGTTAGGTTTGGGTAGCTTTGACTTTTCTGATGTACCCTGCGATTATATGGACTTCTGCGATCTACTCTTTACTAATGCGGTCTGCTTGAATCTGCTGAGGCCAGTAATGGTGGTCGCGCCACATTAGGTTGAGCTAAGTTTCGTTTGGTTATATTAC
>NW_017048234.1:0-226 GCF_001483705.2 Eufriesea mexicana | reverse complement strand
CCAGAAATAGTGTTCTCGACTCGTTATGATGAGCCATGTTACGTTCGGTTATGTTAGGCTAGGTAATGTTTGGTCAGGATAGCATCAACTTTTGTGGTGTACGCCGCTATTCCGTCGATGTCTGAGCTCCACTCTGCTCCAGTATGACCAGCTCAGCTCTGCAGAGGGCAACAATAGCGGTTCCGGCACTTTACTTTGGGTTATCTTACGTTTCGTTATGTTATGT
>NW_017048233.1:0-226 GCF_001483705.2 Eufriesea mexicana | reverse complement strand
GCTGCAGTACTGTGATGATGACTGTATGCAGAAATGTGTTGTGAATTGTTAACTTCTCGTGCGGTATTGGAACTCTCTCTGTCACTGCAGAGTTGCAATAAAATATTAATCATAATTGAACGGAACAATCCACTGGCTAGAGTGCACTGTTGTTGGTTGTAGTGAGAACCTTACTGCCAATCGTATATACCTCTAGCCATAACTGCAATACGAAATGACTGTTCTA
>NW_017048232.1:0-226 GCF_001483705.2 Eufriesea mexicana | reverse complement strand
GCTATAGCAATCAAAAAGCATCTTTCCTCCTTACTTGTGCAAGGAAGTTAGCTCTCCACGATATTAGTCGAAAACGGCAATGAAATTGAATTTTCCTTCCAGATTCTACAGCATTGCACTGGCTATAGCTAGCCAATAGGATCCCTCCTCCTTATTTATGCATGCATGTTAACTCACCAAGACATTAGTCGAAAATGTCAACAAAATTGAACTCTCCAGCCAGATT
>NW_017048231.1:0-226 GCF_001483705.2 Eufriesea mexicana | reverse complement strand
ATGGTCTGGGCACGTTAGGCTTGATTATATTGCACTTGGTTGTGCTACGTTTGTTTGCGTTAGTATAGGGTAACTTTCACTTTTGCACTATATACCACTATTCGTTGAATTTCAGCGCTCCACTATGTTGTAGTGTATTCTGTTTGTTACTGGCGATGCCAGGAATAGTGGTCTCGTCTCGCTAGGATTAATTAGTCCACGTTTGGTTATGTTAGGTTATGTCAGG
>NW_017048230.1:0-226 GCF_001483705.2 Eufriesea mexicana | reverse complement strand
CTCACCACGATATTAATCGAAAATGAAAATAAAATTGAACCTTCCAGCCCGATTCTGCAGCATCGCAATGGCTACAGCGCGCAAAAAGTATCTTTCCTCCTTACTTATGCAAGGAAGTTGGATCAACACGATATTAGTCCAAAATGTCAATAAAATTGAATTGTCCAGGAAGATTCTGTTGCATTGCTATGGCTATAGCACGCCAAAAGTATCTTTCCTCCATACT
>NW_017048229.1:0-226 GCF_001483705.2 Eufriesea mexicana | reverse complement strand
CAAGCTACCCTACACTAATGTATCCAACTTTAACATAAACGGAGGTAACATAACTCAGCCTAACGTTGCCCGACCTGTATTTCTGGCCCGCCAGAGTCGAGTAGAACTTACTAAAGGACATTAGGGCGCAGAAGTCCATAGAATCGCAGTGTATGGCACAAGATTCATATCTATTAAGGCCGAACCCAAGCTAACGTAACCTAATCAGGCGTAGCCAACCTCAACG
>NW_017048228.1:0-226 GCF_001483705.2 Eufriesea mexicana | reverse complement strand
TAGGTTCCGTTTGGTTTCTTTACGCTATGTTAGGTTAGGAAAGGATAGCTTTGACTTTTGTGCGATTCACCGTTATACGTTGAATTTCTGCGCTCTATTGTGCTGTAGTATGTCCTACCTGGCTCTGGCGATGTCAGCAATGGTGGTATCGGCACGCTAGTTAGAGATAGGTTACGCATGGTTTCGCTAGGTTAGGACAGGATTGGTTAGTGTACCATTGACTTTT
>NW_017048227.1:0-226 GCF_001483705.2 Eufriesea mexicana | reverse complement strand
GCTGTTCGTTGCATTTCTGCGCTCTACTGTGCTCTAGTATGTCCTGCTTGGCTCTGCAGAGGGAAGCAATAGCGGTCTCGGAACGTTGGGTTGAGTTAGGCTGTGTTTGGTTACGTTGCTTCGCTTTGGGATAGGTTTGCGTAGATTTGACTATTCTGATATGCATTGAGATCCTACGCAGTTCTGAGTTCTACTCTCCACCAATGTGTTCTGCTTGTCCCTGGGG
>NW_017048226.1:0-226 GCF_001483705.2 Eufriesea mexicana | reverse complement strand
GATGGATGCATGTATGGATGGATGGATGTATGTGTGTATGGATGTTTGAATGAATGGATGTATTTGAGTTATGTATGTATTGATGTATGCATGTATGTTTGTATTGATGTACGCATGTATGGATGTACGGATGCATGGATATAAGCATATGTGGGTGGACGATTGGATGGGTGGATGGACGGAAGAACGGATGTATGCATGGATGTTTGTATGAATGTATGTATGG
>NW_017048225.1:0-226 GCF_001483705.2 Eufriesea mexicana | reverse complement strand
GTGACATTCGCGAGCAATCGATTCTCGATCCGTTAACGATCGACGAGGAGAGCAGAAACGCGCATTTCGCCGCGGGATCGCTGTTAATCACCTTTGATCCGGACGAAAACCGAAAATGGGAAATGACCCGCGACGAAAAATCCGCTGTTTCGTTCAACTCGAACCGACTTTTGCTCGGCAAAACATCGACGCGCGTGATTAAACGCTTTCAGCGAATACCGACGCG
>NW_017048224.1:0-226 GCF_001483705.2 Eufriesea mexicana | reverse complement strand
CTCAGCTCAGGTCAGATCAGTCAGCACAGGTCAGGTCAGGTCAGGTCAGGTCAGGTCAGGTCACGACAGGTCAGGTCAGGTCAGGTCAGGTCAGGTCAGGTCAGGTTTGGTCAGGTCACGTCAAGTCAGGTCAGGTCAGGTCAGGTCAGGCCAGGTCATATCAGGTCAGATCAGATCAGATGATGTTAGTCCAGGTCAGTTCAGGTCAGGCCAGGTCAGGCAAGGT
>NW_017048223.1:0-226 GCF_001483705.2 Eufriesea mexicana | reverse complement strand
GAATAGCAGTGTAAACTGCAAAAGTTGGAGCCACCCCGTCCAAGCATTGCCTAACCCAACCTAGCCCAACGTAACCAGACTTTTCATAACGAGATGAGACAACTGCTTCTGGCATTTCAAGTGCCAAGCTGAAAATATTAGAGCTCTGTAGGGCACTGAAATTCACCTAATAGCAGACCATAGAACTGAAGTCAGAGCTAACCTCTCCTAACTTGACCAAACGAAA
>NW_017048222.1:0-226 GCF_001483705.2 Eufriesea mexicana | reverse complement strand
GGCTAAATAAGGAGGAAAGTTCCTATTGTCGTTCTATAGCCACCGCAATGCTATAAATCTGCCAGGAAAATTCAATTTTATTGTTATTTTCGGCGAATATCGTGGTGAGATAGCTCCCTCGTGTACGTAAGGACGAAGAATACTGTTGGCCTCCTATGGCCACTGCAATGCTGTAGAATCTGGCTGGAAAATTCAATTTTATTCAAATTTTCGACTGATATGGCCG
>NW_017048221.1:0-226 GCF_001483705.2 Eufriesea mexicana | reverse complement strand
GTAGAATCTGCCTCGAAAATTCAATTTTAATAACACTTTCGACTAATTTCGTTGTGTGGTAACCTTCTTGTATAAATCATGAGGGAAGACACTATTGCCGTGCTCTAGCCCTTACAATGCTATAGAACCTGCCTCGAAAATTCAACTTTATTGACATTTTCGTCTCATATCGAGGAGAGGTAACTTTCTTGCATAAATACGGAGGAAAGATTCTATTGGCCAGCTA
>NW_017048220.1:0-226 GCF_001483705.2 Eufriesea mexicana | reverse complement strand
ACATTTTCGACCGATATCGTGGTGAGCTAACTTCCATGCATAGGTAAGGAGGAAACATCCTTTCGGCGCGCATAGCCACTGCAATGATGTTGAATCTGGCTGGAAAATTCAATTTTATCGACATTTTCGACTAATATCGTGGTGAGCTAACTTCCATGCATAAGTAAGGAGGAAACATCCTTTTGGCGTGCTATAGCCACTGCAATGCTGTAGAATCTGGCTCGAA
>NW_017048219.1:0-226 GCF_001483705.2 Eufriesea mexicana | reverse complement strand
GGTATTAATCCACAGAAAAGCAGTGTATAACACAAAAGTCAAATGTATCCCGACCAAACCTGACCAAATCTAACCTAACCGAACGTAGCCTAACACAACGTAGCGTGCCAATACGACTATCGCTTGCCCTCACAGAGACAAGGTAAACATACTGGAACACAGCAGAACGCAAAAATCCACAGCAATTCATTATACAACAAAAGAGTCAAAGGTATCGTCTCCTAAC
>NW_017048218.1:0-226 GCF_001483705.2 Eufriesea mexicana | reverse complement strand
ACAACCGAACGTAATTTAAATCGTACTATCGTGCCGAGAAGACAATTGCCGGCAATCCCAGAGACAAGCAGATTATACCAGAGCAGAGTAGAGCGCAGACATGCGCAGTATTGCTGTGCAAAGCACGGAAATGAAGGATACCCAAACCTAACCTGACCTTACGTACCCTATGCGGAAGTAGTGTAATTCAAAATAACGTGATTAGGCAGATATTGCTGAATTCTAC
>NW_017048217.1:0-226 GCF_001483705.2 Eufriesea mexicana | reverse complement strand
ACCTAACTTTCTTCCATTTGTAAGGAGGAAAGATTCTTCTGGCGAGATATAGCCATTGCTATGATACAGAATCTGGCTGGAAAATGTAATTTAATTGACATTTTCTACTACTATCGTCGTGATCTGACTTTCTTGCATAAATAAGGAGGAAAGATACTATTTTCCAGTTATGGCCATTGCAATTCTGCAGTATCGGGATGGAAAATTCAATTTTATTGACATTTTC
>NW_017048216.1:0-226 GCF_001483705.2 Eufriesea mexicana | reverse complement strand
ACAGATGTATGGATGCATGAATGTATGGATGTTTGTATGGATGTTTGTATGGATGTATGGATGGATGGATGTATCGATGGATGAAGGAAGGATTGATGGATTTATGGATATATGGATGTGTGGATGTATGGATGCATGTATGGATGGATGTATGGAGGAACGTATGTATGGATGTATGCATTTATGGATGTATGAATGAATGGATGGATGTATGGATGGATGAGTG
>NW_017048215.1:0-226 GCF_001483705.2 Eufriesea mexicana | reverse complement strand
TATAGAAGAGAAATTTAGTGCGCATGGATCCACCGAATAGCAGTGCATAGCACAAGAACCCATGCTACCCTATTGTAATCAAACTGAGCGCAACATAACTCAGACACACTTTCCGATGCCAATAGGCAGGCCTACCATTTGTCAAGCAGAATACGCTCGAGTAAAGTAGACGGCGGAAATCCACCGAAGAGCAGTATATAGCACAAGGGTCTTAGCTACCCTGTCC
>NW_017048214.1:0-226 GCF_001483705.2 Eufriesea mexicana | reverse complement strand
GCACTGCAACCCGGCGGATTTCTGCGCTCCACTGTGCCCCAATATTCTCCGCTTGTGTCTGGGGAGGCCAGAAACGGTCATCTCGTCATGCCCGGTTGAGATACGTTGCGTTTGGTTAGGTTAGGTTCTGTTTGCTTCGCTTTGACTTTCGTACTTTACACCAACATTCGGAATATTTCTGCGCCCTAATGTGCTTTATAATATTCTGCTTGGCCCTGGAGATGGC
>NW_017048213.1:0-226 GCF_001483705.2 Eufriesea mexicana | reverse complement strand
TTGATCTTTCCGGCCAGATTCTACAGCATTGCAATGGCTATAGAACTCCGAAAGTAACTTTCCGACATACTTATGCAAGGAAGCTATCTCACAGCGATATTAGCCGGAAATGTGAATAAAATTGAATTTTCCATCCAGCTTCAATAGCATTGCAATGCCTATTGCACGCCAGTAGAATCCTTCCCCCTTATTTATGCAAGAAAGGCAGCTCACCACTATATTAGAC
>NW_017048212.1:0-226 GCF_001483705.2 Eufriesea mexicana | reverse complement strand
AATAGGTCGCCCAACGCCTTCAATCCAATTGCAAGTACAGACTTCTACTTGCCAGAAAATAGGCCTATTCGAAATCTATAACCACTTATAGCTTGGTGAATAGATCGCATAACGCCTTCAATAGAATTGCAAGCACAGCCATTTACTTGCCGGAGGATAAGTGTATTCAAAGTCATCAAGCTGTCATAGCTTGGTGATTAGATCGCCTGACGCCATCAATCCAATG
>NW_017048211.1:0-226 GCF_001483705.2 Eufriesea mexicana | reverse complement strand
ATACATCCATGCGTACATCCATACATACATCAACACAAACATCCCTACATACATCCATACATCGTTACACTCATGCATCCATTCATATGTACATCAACACATTCATCCATACATCCTGCCATCCACAAATATATCCACCCATACATACATCCATACATACACGTACACATCCATAAATCCATACATACATACATCCATACGTATATAAATCCGTACATCCATTCAT
>NW_017048210.1:0-226 GCF_001483705.2 Eufriesea mexicana | reverse complement strand
CATCTATTTCTTGCGTCTGTCTCACTTTGTCTCGTTGCTTTGTTCGCTTTCTTTGTCACACGGCGTTCTATGACCGGGCTAATAGGAAGGGAATAGGGTTGGTGGGGATTCGGTCCTACAAGTTCCTCAAATGACTTCTTTCATGCAACGCAGTTCCTTAGATAGGGAACACTTAGGTACCATAGGAACTTGTATCAATCGAGGATTCACCGAGGACTTGCGAGTA
>NW_017048209.1:0-226 GCF_001483705.2 Eufriesea mexicana | reverse complement strand
AACCCAAACCTGAGCCAGACCAACGGAACATGACCGAACATTGCCTGGCTCAACCTTGCGCGCTGAGACGGCTATTGCCGCCGTCCCCAGAGCCAAGCAAGGCATACTAGGGCATAGTAGAGCGCAGGAATCCAACGAATAGCAGTGTACAGCACAAAAGCCCAAACTATCCCAACCAAACATGGCCTAACCCAACTTAACCGATTGTAACATAATCCAACATAAC
>NW_017048208.1:0-226 GCF_001483705.2 Eufriesea mexicana | reverse complement strand
GTTGGGACACACTACATAGCGCATACACTAAGAGAGCACTCTAGCCGATGGATTTGTGTTTTAACTAATGATACATGCTCTATGGCACTTGCAGAATGTCCAAAGACCGATCCAGAATTGCTCGAGATATTATCAAACGAGCAACAGGGCACTAAGCACAGCGAATGTCACAGTACTGCAGTCGTTGGATTGATATGGTCAACGACGATGTATGTTTCACTACAAA
>NW_017048207.1:0-226 GCF_001483705.2 Eufriesea mexicana | reverse complement strand
CGTCATCAGTGACCAGATAGATGCAATTGCTGCAGTATTGTGACTGTGACTGTACTCAGTTCTGCTTTGACATATGAGAATTTCTCAAGCGACTATTATCCCTACTATTCTTCATTCTGCAATTACTGAGAAACTTAGGTAACCAGCGAACATGCTATTTCAAAGGCTATAGTATTGTGTAGATGGCTACGCTCAGTAATCTATTGCCATTTGTCTATATCACTAA
>NW_017048206.1:0-226 GCF_001483705.2 Eufriesea mexicana | reverse complement strand
ATGTATGGATGTATGGATGGATGCACGTATGGATGTATGTATGGATTATGTATGGATGGATGGATGTATGTATGGATCTATGCGTGGATGCATGGATGTATGTATGTATGCATGGGTGTATGTATGTATGTGTGGATGTATGTATGTACGGCTGTATGGATCGATGGATGTATGTATGGATGTATGTATGGATGAACGGGTGCATGGATGGATGGATGTATGAATG
>NW_017048205.1:0-226 GCF_001483705.2 Eufriesea mexicana | reverse complement strand
GAGCGAAGGAATCCAATGAATAGCAGTGTACAGCATATAAAACGGTTCCACCCTGTCCCAGCCTAACCAAACGTAACATAACCAAAAGTAACCTGACTCACTCTACCGTGCCGGGACTGCTATTTTCGTCCTCCGCAGAGCCCGACAGAATATACTACAGGATAGTAGATTATTGAAATCAACTGCATTGCAGTGAGTTGTACAAAAGTCAAAGATATTCATCTCA
>NW_017048204.1:0-226 GCF_001483705.2 Eufriesea mexicana | reverse complement strand
TATATTCTGTTATAGCTTGGCGATTAGATCGCCAACCGCCTTCAATCCAATGGAAAGTACAGAAATCCACTGGCCAGAAAATTGGTCTATTCAAAATCTATAACATGTTATAACTTGGTGATCCGACGGCTTACCGCCTTCAATATAATGGCAAGTACAGTCGTCCACTTGCCAGAGAATAGGTCTATTCAAAATCTATAAGCTGTCATAGCTTGGTGAATAGATC
>NW_017048203.1:0-226 GCF_001483705.2 Eufriesea mexicana | reverse complement strand
ATCATTCCTCCTTATTTATTCGGAAAAGCTTGCTCACCGCGATATTATTCGAAAATGCCAATAAAATTGAACTTGTCAAGCAGATTCTATTGCAACGCAATGGCTATAGCAAACGAATAGAATCTTTCCACCTTATTTACGCAGAAACGTTTGCTCTCCGCAATGTTTGACGAAAATATCAATACAATTGAACTTTTCAGTAAGATTCTATTGCAGTGCAAATGCT
>NW_017048202.1:0-226 GCF_001483705.2 Eufriesea mexicana | reverse complement strand
TAGTGAAGCAAACAATTCGAGATTATTATGGTAAAATTCAATAGCGAAGCAAACTCTACATTCCAGCGGTGTGGGGACGATACCCTCCCCCAATGTTCTGTCTTTTGTCACCAGTCTTCTGAAGACCACTTTTAACCTGCGAGGCCCTGAACAGTACAGTTCTATTCGTCCGTTAAATAAAGATCTCCACAGTTTTTTCACAGTTTACTATTCCTTGCTAATAACC
>NW_017048201.1:0-226 GCF_001483705.2 Eufriesea mexicana | reverse complement strand
TGGCCGAGGAATGGGAACTGTCAAGGAAGTTGCTTTTCGGTAATCAATGACGAGATTTATAAGCAGGTGTCTGTCCGTCACCTTGGTGGGTCTGTCGCACGTAGGCCCAATCTGTCAGATCTGGTAGTTGTAAATTTTCTGTACTTTTACATCTGGATACATAACTTAATTCGCTGATAGGGCGGAGAGACACGTCTAACCTTCGAAATTGCAGTCGTAATACAAA
>NW_017048200.1:0-226 GCF_001483705.2 Eufriesea mexicana | reverse complement strand
GAATAGGGTAGCTTTGACTATTGTGCTACACACAGCTATTCGGTTGTCTTCTGCACTCTGCCGATCTCTAGTCTGCTCTGCTTGGCTTGTGGAGGGCAGCAACGGTTGTCTCGGCATGTTACCATGTGTTAAGTTATGTTTGGTTATGTTACAATTGGCTAGATTAGGAAAGGATTGCTTTAACTTTTCAGCCATATACTGTTATTCGGGGGATTTCTGCACCTTA
>NW_017048199.1:0-226 GCF_001483705.2 Eufriesea mexicana | reverse complement strand
AGCCAATAGAATCTTACCTCCTTATTTATTCACGAAAGCTGCCTCACCACGATATCAATCGAATATCTCAATAAAATTGAATTCTCGAGGAAGATTCTATAGCATTTCAATGGGTCTAGCACGCCAAATCGTATCTTTCCTCCTTATTTATACAAGAAAGTATGCTCACCACGATATTAGCCGAAAATGTCTATAAAATTGAATTTAGCAGCCAGATTCTACAGCA
>NW_017048198.1:0-226 GCF_001483705.2 Eufriesea mexicana | reverse complement strand
TTATTTGACCAATAACGATCGAGTCACATTAGACCAGAGTATCTCAACCCTCTTTACCTTGTAACCCTATTCAGCTGTGAGTCAACATCTTTGACCACCTTGTCCTATTTTCTCACATCTCCAACTATATGATTTCATACGAGATACACGTAATCAAAATCTAGTTAATTAGCATATAAAAGCATTCACCATTTGGCAATTCTTTATAGAAAAATATGAAAAATGA
>NW_017048197.1:0-226 GCF_001483705.2 Eufriesea mexicana | reverse complement strand
AGTGTCAGGTTCAGATGGCTTTGACTTTTCAGCTGTACACAGCGTTTCTATGGATTTCAGCTATCTACTTTCCTCTAATGTGTTCTGCTTGGCGCTGAGCAGGGCAGCAATAGCGGCCTCGGCGCGGTAGGCTGAGCTATGTTACGTTTGACTAAGGTAGGAGAGGATAGCTGTGTCCTTTGTGTTATACACTGCTACAAAGTGAATTTCTGCGCTGTACTGAACA
>NW_017048196.1:0-226 GCF_001483705.2 Eufriesea mexicana | reverse complement strand
GGATGTTTGTATGGATGTATGTATGGATGTATGCATGGATGTTTGTATGGATGTTTGTATGGATGTATGTGTGGACGTATGTATGGATGTATGTAAGAATGTATGTGTGGATGTATGGATGGATGGATGGATTGGTGGGTTTATGTATGGATGGATGGATGTTTGGATCGATCGATGTACGGATCTATGGATGTATCGAACGATCGATGTATGGGTGGGTGGATGT
>NW_017048195.1:0-226 GCF_001483705.2 Eufriesea mexicana | reverse complement strand
TGGCACTGTGGAGTCCAGAAATGGTGGCGTCGTCAAGTAAGCCTTGTTTATACTACGTATGGTGAGGTTACGATAGTTTGGGTTTGGTTTGCATAGTTTTTACCTACTTGGCAAAGACTGAAATTCGGTGGGCTTCTGCGATCTACAATGTTCTCGCACGTTCTGATCGACTCAGCGGAGGCCAGCAATAGTGGCCGCGGCGCGATAGTTTGAGTTATGCTAAGTT
>NW_017048194.1:0-226 GCF_001483705.2 Eufriesea mexicana | reverse complement strand
GACTTATATCGGGGTGTGCTTACTTTCTTGCATATATAAGGAGGTAAGATTCTATTGGCGTGCTATAGTCACTGCAATTCTGCAGAATCTATCAGAATAATACAATTTTATTATCATTTTCGACTAATATCGTGCTCAGCTAACTTTCTTGGATAAATAAGGTGGAAAGACACTATTGGGGTGCTGTAGCCATTGCAATGCTATAGAATCTGGCTTGAAAAATCAA
>NW_017048193.1:0-226 GCF_001483705.2 Eufriesea mexicana | reverse complement strand
GACCCTCGCTCTCTTCCAACATGCCGGGAAGCGACCGGTCCTGAGGCTGCTGGCGAACAGCCGTCGCACACGGTCACCCCACGCTTCCAGAGCCAGAGCAAAGGCTCGGCCAGGGATGCCGTCCGGTCCGGGGGCGGTGCTCCTCGCCCCCATCCTAACGACGGCAGGGCACAACTCCTCGCGCGAGACCCCCAGTTCGTCGGACCACTCGACCAGTTCCGAACGC
>NW_017048192.1:0-226 GCF_001483705.2 Eufriesea mexicana | reverse complement strand
ATCTTGTGCTACACGTTGCTATTTGCTGGCCTTCTGCGCCCTACTGTGCAGTTGTATACTCTATTTGGCTCTGGGTAGGCCAGCAATAGCTGTCTCGGCACATTAGGTTATGCTACGTTGGGATCGGTTACATTACGTTTGGTTAGGTTGGGACAGAAGGGCCTAGACTTTTGTGCTATCCACTGCTATTCGGTGGCTTTCTGCAATTTACTGTGCTGTAATATAT
>NW_017048191.1:0-226 GCF_001483705.2 Eufriesea mexicana | reverse complement strand
CAGCAATGGCGGTCTTGGCACGTTAGGTTGAGTTCGGCTGTGTTTGGCTATGTTACGACTAGTTAGGTAAGGAGAGGATATCATTGACCTTAGTGCTATTGTAAGCCATGAGGTGGATGTCTGCAGCCTACAGCGCTCTAATGCTTTCTGCTTGGCTCCGGGGAGGCCGGCAGTAGAGGTCTCTGCAGCTTACGTTTAGTCATGTTACGATAGGTTGGGTCCTGTC
>NW_017048190.1:0-226 GCF_001483705.2 Eufriesea mexicana | reverse complement strand
AGAGATCCACCGAATTGGAGTGTATAACGCAAAAGTCAAAGCCATCGTATCCAAACCAGGCCTTACCTAACCTAACCAAACGCAAAATATCAAAATCTAACGTGACGGGAGACCTATTCCTGGCCTTCCCAGAGCCAAGCAGCACATATAAGAGCAGAGTAGGGGGCAGAAATACACCGAACGGAAGTGCATAGCACAAAAGTCAAAGCTGCCCTAACCAAGCCAT
>NW_017048189.1:0-226 GCF_001483705.2 Eufriesea mexicana | reverse complement strand
AGCTAACTTTCTTGCACAAATAAGGAAGAAATATACTATTGGCGCGCTGTATCCACTGCAATGCTTCAGAATCTAGCTGGAAAACACGATTTTATGGACATTTTCGACTTTTAGCGTGGTGAACTAACTTTCTTGCATAAATAAGGGTGAAATATACTATCAGCGTGCCATAGCAATGGTAATTCTATAGAGTCTGGTTGGAAAATTCAATTTTATTGACGTTATC
>NW_017048188.1:0-226 GCF_001483705.2 Eufriesea mexicana | reverse complement strand
GCAACAGCGGTCGTGGCACGTCAGGTTGGGTTCCTTAAAGTCCGCCTATGTTACGTTTTCTTATGTTGGGCAACTTCGGCTTTAGTGCTATAAACTACAATTCTGTGGGTTTCTGCGCCCTACTGTACTCTAATATGATCTGCTTGGCGCATGGGAGGCCAGAAATGGTGCTCTACGCACGTTAGGTTGAGTTATGTAACGTTCGGTTGGGTAACGTTCGGTTATG
>NW_017048187.1:0-226 GCF_001483705.2 Eufriesea mexicana | reverse complement strand
GAAAATATTACAGCACTGTAGGGCGCAGAAATCTACGTAAGAGCAGACAATATCACAAAAGCCTAATCTATTCACTGCGAACCTAACGAATCTTATCGAAGCCGGACGTAACCTAACTCAACCTAACTTGCCGCGACCAGTATTCCTGGACCCCAGAGCCAATCAGAACAAAGTAGTGGGGTGTGGAACGCAGAAATTCGTAGAATCCCAGTGTACATCCGAAAAG
>NW_017048186.1:0-226 GCF_001483705.2 Eufriesea mexicana | reverse complement strand
TGGATGGATGGATGTATGGACGGATGGCTGTGTCGATAGATGGATGTATGGTTGGATAGTGGTGTGGATGGACGGATCTACGTATGTATGTATGTCTGCATGGATGTATATATGTAAGGATGTATCCATGGATGGATGTATGGTTCGATGGATTTTGAATGGGTGGATGGATGGATGGATGTATGGATGCGTCTATGGAAGGGCGAATGTACGGATGTATATGTGG
>NW_017048185.1:0-226 GCF_001483705.2 Eufriesea mexicana | reverse complement strand
ATTGATAACAAATAGTTTGCAAAGTATATTAACGATAAAAGTCAAGAAAATTAAGAAATTATTAGTTATTACAGCGGAAAAGTAATTTTTAAAGGAATCGGAAAAGTTCGGAAATTTTCGCCGATCTTCGGTCGGCCGCTGCTATATAAGGGCCCCGCCGTGTAGGCTCGAGCCAGTTGTCGCTTCGACTTCGGAGGGTCCGCGTTAATATTTTTCTTTCAGGTAC
>NW_017048184.1:0-226 GCF_001483705.2 Eufriesea mexicana | reverse complement strand
ACCACCAGTGCACTGCACCCCGCGAAGGTGGCTCCTTCACGCGCGGCATGGCGACGTCGCACGTGCGCGTCATCGCAGCCCTTACCCTCTCCGCCCCTAAGCTTGCTTCGTCGTTTTCGCGCCCGACAGCCCCATCTGCCCCATCTGCCCGACAGCGCCCATCCGCCCGAGCGCCCATCGCGGCGCGGTGGTGTGCTTCCCGCTGGGTGGCTCCAGACCGGTGCGA
>NW_017048183.1:0-226 GCF_001483705.2 Eufriesea mexicana | reverse complement strand
GTTAGGTTGAGGTGGGCCACGTTTCGTCAGATAATGCGAGTTCGGTTTAGGCTTGAGTAGCTGGGACTTTCGAGGTTTACACTGCTATTCCACGATTTCCTACGCTCTAAAATTCTATACCATACACCACTCGACCATGGCGAGGCCAGCAATGATGGTCTATGTAGGTTAGGCTGATTTAGACTGCGCTTGGTTGTATTATGGTTGGTCAGGTTAGGCCAGGGTT
>NW_017048182.1:0-226 GCF_001483705.2 Eufriesea mexicana | reverse complement strand
CTTTACCCCCATCGAAAGACCCGAGTCGAGGAGACAACAGGTTTACTTCTTTACGATCAGCATTCCACGACTCGTGGACACCTAGACTTCCTAAAATAAAAGAGATTAAAATTTACCAAGGACCGAAAAACAAATTGACAATTTGTTTAAACTTCCAGCTTCGCTAAGAACCATCGAACTCCGTACATACCTCTCCAACCGACATTCTGTCAATAGGAAGAAATGC
>NW_017048181.1:0-226 GCF_001483705.2 Eufriesea mexicana | reverse complement strand
AAAGCAGAAATACACCGAATAGCAATGTATAGCGCCATAGTCGTGGCTATCGCATCCTAACAAATCCAAACGTAACATAACCGATCGTAACATAACGCATGCTGTCGTTCCGAGTACACTATTGCTGGCCATCCCAGAGCCAAGCAGAATATACTAGGGCACACTGGAGCGTACAAACCCTCCGAACATCAGTGTAAAGCACAAAAGTCAAAGAAATCATATCCTA
>NW_017048180.1:0-226 GCF_001483705.2 Eufriesea mexicana | reverse complement strand
ATAAGTCCCCGATTGTCTAACGTGTTCTCAGTCGTCTTATAACAGTCATCGTGTAACAGTTGTAAGAGCAATTATAAAGTTTACAAGTATAATATGGAGATTATATTGCTTATCCCTGTAACACTTGATCCTTACCCATACTAGAGATCCAACATATTAAAGCGTGAAGAATAAATTTTTCCGCACGAGTGTATGTCAAACAATACTGAAGGATTAAAAATTACGT
>NW_017048179.1:0-226 GCF_001483705.2 Eufriesea mexicana | reverse complement strand
CTACTGGCGTGCTATTGTCATTGCGATGCTACAGAATCTGTCTGGGAAATTCAGTTTTATTGATATTTTCAACTACTATCGTGGTGACCTAGCTTTCTTGCATATAGAAGAAGAAAGGTTCTACTGGTGTACTACAGTCACTGCAATCCTATAGAACCTGGCTGAAAACGCAATTTTATTCACATTTTCGACTGATATCGTGGTTACCTAACTTTCTTGCATATGA
>NW_017048178.1:0-226 GCF_001483705.2 Eufriesea mexicana | reverse complement strand
TAGAGCCATCCCTTCCAACCTAGCAAGTCATGTCATAGCCATGCGTAACTTAACAGGAAATAACGTGCCTCGACCACAATTGCTGACATCCACAGATTCGAGCAGAGTATAGCAGTGCACCGTAAAGAGCGCGCTTCCACCAAATAACAGTGCATGACACGAAAGACATACCTATCCACACCTAACCCAAGCTAATATTTAAACAAACGTAGCTCAACTCAAACTA
>NW_017048177.1:0-226 GCF_001483705.2 Eufriesea mexicana | reverse complement strand
CCACATTCTATATCAATGCAATTTCTTCAGCACTCAAAAAGGATATTTCCCCCTTACTTATGCGAGGAAGATAGCTCACCACGATATTAGTCGAAAATGACGACATAATTGAGTTTTTCATCCAGATTCTAAAGCATTGCAGTTGCTACATATCGCCAATAGTATCCTTCCTCCTTCTATATGCAAGAAAGTTAGCACACCACAATATTAGTCGAAAATGTAAATA
>NW_017048176.1:0-226 GCF_001483705.2 Eufriesea mexicana | reverse complement strand
CCAAACGTATTCCACCTAGACCTAACGTGCCGAGACAACTATTGCGGCGCTCCCCGCCGCCAATCAGGGCACATTAGAGGAGAACAGAGCGCTGACGTCCATAGAATTTCATTGCGTATCACGAAAGTCAAAGGTACCCCAGCCTAACCAAAACAATCCTGATCTAACTGAACGTAACATATCACATCCTACCGCGCCGCGGCCACTATTTCTGGAATTCCCAGAG
>NW_017048175.1:0-226 GCF_001483705.2 Eufriesea mexicana | reverse complement strand
ATTTGTGTATGTGCGTGAGGATGTATGTATGTATATACGGACGGATGTATGTATGGATGTATGCATGAGTGTATGTATGGATGTATGTCTGGATATATGGATGGATGGGTGTATGGATTTTTGGATGGATGGATGGATGGATAGATCGATGTATGGATGGGCGGATGTATGTATGGATGGATGTATGTATGAATGTATTGATGGATGGATGCGTCAATGTATGGAC
>NW_017048174.1:0-226 GCF_001483705.2 Eufriesea mexicana | reverse complement strand
GTAGGTTAGGAATACTTGTTTAGAATTTCTTTGACTTTTGTGCTGTACACTGCTATTCGCTGCATTTCTGCGCTCTACATTGCTGTACTATATTCTGCTTGGCTCTAGGGATGCCAGCAGCAGCGGTCGCGGCTTTATGTTCATTTATGCTACGTTTGGTTGTGTTAGGTTGGCTCATGTTATGTTAGGATATCCGCGCCTTTTGTAACATGCACTGCTATTCGGA
>NW_017048173.1:0-226 GCF_001483705.2 Eufriesea mexicana | reverse complement strand
GTATAGCCATCTACTTACCAGACAACAGATCCATTCAGAATCTTTAGCCTGTTATAGCTTGGTCAATGTATTATCTAACGTCTACAGTCCAGTGATAAGTATAGTCATCTAATTCCCAGAGAACAGATCCATTCAGAATCCACAGCCTGTTATAGTTTGGTGAATATATCATCTAACGCCTACAGTCCAGTTGTAAGTATAGCCATCTACTTACCAGAGAACAGAT
>NW_017048172.1:0-226 GCF_001483705.2 Eufriesea mexicana | reverse complement strand
AGCAGAGTGTACTAGATCACAGCGGTGCGCAGAAATACACCGCAATGCAGTGAACAGCACAGAGGTCGATGATAATCTAGCTTAAGCTGACCCAACCTAACCCAACCAAACGTAGCATAACTCAACATAGCGTTCCGCGGCCAATGCTGCTGGACTCCCCTGGGCCAAGCAGAGCACGGTAGAGTACAGATGAAAGCAGAAATCCGCCGAATAGGAGTATATAGCA
>NW_017048171.1:0-226 GCF_001483705.2 Eufriesea mexicana | reverse complement strand
AAGATTGCTCACCAGGATATTTGTCGGAAATGTCAAAAAAATTGAACTTTCCAGTCAGATTTTATTGCATTACAATGGCTATAGCACGCTAAAAGAATCTATCCCACTTATTTATGCGCGGAAGCTTGCTCACCACGATATTAATCGAAAACGTCAATAAAATTGGACTTTCCAGACCGAGTCTTTTGCACAGCATTGTCTATATCACGCCAATAGAATATTTCCT
>NW_017048170.1:0-226 GCF_001483705.2 Eufriesea mexicana | reverse complement strand
ATTGCAATTTTATGTTTACGAATCATCTTTAATCTCTATGCTCTATTTTTATTAAAAATTTTTTATGTTTAATTAACTAGTTTTATTATTCGATATGTTCAGAGATTCATAGCAGAACATAGCTACATAATGTATTATTTGTATATACTATATGATAGTACTATATAATAATAATAAAATTGTATAGCAGTACTAAATAATTGGACGTTATAATAGCAATAAATGT
>NW_017048169.1:0-226 GCF_001483705.2 Eufriesea mexicana | reverse complement strand
CTACTGTGCTATAATATGTTCTGCTTTCCGCTGGGGAGCTCAGTAACAGTGGTCTAGGCTCGCCATGTTTGGTTAGGTAACGGTTCCTATGCTTGGTTCCGTTATGTTTGGTTAGTTCAAGTAAGGACGGCATTGACTTATGTGCTGTATACTGCCATGCAGAGGATCGCTGCGCTCTGCTGTAATCGAATATTCTCTGCTTTTCTCTGTGGATGCCAGAGATTGT
>NW_017048168.1:0-226 GCF_001483705.2 Eufriesea mexicana | reverse complement strand
AAGTCGTAGTTACCCTGTCCAAACATAACCTACCGTATGCTAGCAAAGCGTAACATAGTAAAGTCTACAACGCGACCTCAACGATTGCTGGCCTCCCGTGTGTCGAGCAGAGTATGGCAGCACAATCTGGGACGCAGGATTCCACCGAATAGCAGTGTAGAGGACAAGAGACAATTATATCCTATAGTAACACAGCACAATGTAACATAACCGAACGTGACATAAC
>NW_017048167.1:0-226 GCF_001483705.2 Eufriesea mexicana | reverse complement strand
CTTCGGACCGACTGAAAGGACGATCTTCGCTCCGGTCGATGCTAACAACAAAATATTATTACCGACATTCCACTGACGAATTACAAAGACATTTTTACGCGAAACTAAGATTTTTCACATACAAAAAAAATAAAGTGTATAAGTGAAAAAATTCGAAAATTGTGAAATTAATCAAAATGACATTGCAATGAGTTAGAATGATTGAATCCATGTAGAGAAGTGTAAA
>NW_017048166.1:0-226 GCF_001483705.2 Eufriesea mexicana | reverse complement strand
TGCACTCATCCATCCATACGTACATCCATACATCCGTGCATACCCCCATACACTCAACCATACGTACGTCCATAGATACATCCGTAAATGCATCCACACATACATCCATGCATGCTGCCATCCATATATCCATTAACTCATACATCCATCCATCCGTACATAAATTCATCCATACATCCCCACATCCACACTTTCATAAATGCATCCATTCGTACGTTCATCATTC
>NW_017048165.1:0-226 GCF_001483705.2 Eufriesea mexicana | reverse complement strand
TGGATTGAAGGCGTTAAGCGATCTATTCACCATGCTATAACATGTTATAGATTTTGAATAGAACTATTCCCAGGCAAGTAGATGGTATTACTTGAGATTGGATTGAGGGCGCTAGGCCATCTGTTCACCATGCTATAGCAGGTTATAGACTTTGAATAGACCTACTCTCTGGCAAGTAGATGGCTGTGCTTGCCATTGTATTGAAGGCGTTAAGTGATCTATTCAC
>NW_017048164.1:0-226 GCF_001483705.2 Eufriesea mexicana | reverse complement strand
CGTTCCCCTCCTTTCAACTCTTTCGTTGGGAAAAATTCTTATCGACCTCTGGGTTTAATTTTTTTCCCCCCCTCCGCGGCGGGTGGGAGTCGAAGTTTAGGGGAGACAGAAATAATTTCGACGTTGATGATCTTTGGGTATTATTAGAAAGGGAAGTTGGACTAGACTTGCGCGTGGAATGTGAATTAGCCTGGAAATGAGTATTGTTAAGTGTAACTGCAGATAT
>NW_017048163.1:0-226 GCF_001483705.2 Eufriesea mexicana | reverse complement strand
TTATTTTATAATTTCCTATTATATTTTTCATTGCATAGTTATTATATTAAATTTATTATTAAACTCTTCTAAATATCAGTTTTCCAGTTATTATTTAAATTAATAATATTTATAAATTTCTCGTATTAGATAATTATGATAAGTGGATTTTCACTGCAAAGAGATTCCATTTTCGCGTAGATAAAATAAATTTTCGCATGGTTTTAATGAAAAATGATTTAATTTT
>NW_017048162.1:0-226 GCF_001483705.2 Eufriesea mexicana | reverse complement strand
GCAACAAAATTAAATCACCACGATATTAGCCGAAAATGGCAATAAAATTGAATTTTCCAGTCAAATTCTGTAGCATTGGAGTGGCTATAGCATGCCAATAGTATCATTCCTCGTTATTTAAGCAACGAACATAGCTCACCACGATATTAGTGGAAAATGTCAGTAAAATTGCATTTTCCGGTCGGATTCTATAGCATTGCGGTGGCTATGGCATGGCAATAGAAAT
>NW_017048161.1:0-226 GCF_001483705.2 Eufriesea mexicana | reverse complement strand
CATGTCACGATTTAGCGTTCCTAGAAAATGTCGTGTTGTATGAAACCGTGTTGTACGAGACCCGGAGCCAGTACAAAAAGGGAGCTTACGTTCCGAAAACTTATTAAAAACAAATTTTTCTTTAATTCTACATAAACAACATAATTTTTATTAAAAATATAAATGTATGTACAACACGAAACAAAAAAAAAACAAAAATATTATTTTAATTTAACGCAACTTTAAT
>NW_017048160.1:0-226 GCF_001483705.2 Eufriesea mexicana | reverse complement strand
ACCCCGAGAGCCATGCGGAGCATATTGGAGCACAGTAGGGCGCAGAAATCAACCATATATCAGCGTAAAGCACAAAAGTCAGGTCTATACTATCCTAACCTGACTAAACGTAGCGTAACCAAACGTAACTTAGCTCGCACTATCGTGCCGATACCACTATTTTTGGCATCCCCATAATCAAGCAGAATATACTACAGCACTGTCGAGCGCAGGAATCCACCGAAGA
>NW_017048159.1:0-226 GCF_001483705.2 Eufriesea mexicana | reverse complement strand
TCTACTCGTGTAAAAATTTCTCCAATTTTTTAATTATATTAGATCATCCTTGTAACGTGTCTTAAGACACGCGATGTGTAATACACGTGTGTGTATATGTAGTAGAATCGTTCCTGCTAGAGGATCAAGATAGAACTAATATTTCAAAAGCTATTGGAAGCGCAACAAAAGTCGATATCTTCGCAGGGTTCCTTTATAACTGTTCTAGAAAATAACAGTTCTCTGA
>NW_017048158.1:0-226 GCF_001483705.2 Eufriesea mexicana | reverse complement strand
TGTGGATGTATGTACGGATGTATGTATGGATATATCTATGGATGTATGTATGGGCGTGTGTATCGATGTATGTATGGATGTGTGGATGGATGGTTATATGGTTGGACGGATTTACGGATGTGTGGATGGGTGGATGTATGGATGGATGGATGTGTGGAAAAGGGGATGTATGGATGGATGGATGTATTGATGAATGGCTGTATGGATGGTTGGATGAATGGGTGGA
>NW_017048157.1:0-226 GCF_001483705.2 Eufriesea mexicana | reverse complement strand
CTCTCCCTCTCCCCTCTCTCTCCCTCACCCCCTCTCCTTCCTCTCTCTATCTCTATCTCTATCTATATTTCTATCTGTATCTGAATCTATATTTCTATCTCTATCTCTATCTCTGTCTCTATCTCTATCTGTATCTCTATCTGTATCTCTATCTCTATCTCTGTCTCTGTCTCTATCTCTATCTCTATCTCTATCTATATTTCTATCTATATTTCTATCTGTATCT
>NW_017048156.1:0-226 GCF_001483705.2 Eufriesea mexicana | reverse complement strand
CTAAAGCCAAAGCTACCCTCTCCTCACCTATCCAACCGTAACATTACAAAACGCAGTCAAACTCCACCTAACGTGCCGCTGCCACTACTGCTGGCCTCCCCAGAGTCAAGCGGAACACGTCAGTGGAGAATATCAGAAAAGTCCAAGCTACACAAGACAAAAGCAAGCCAAAGGGACATAACCTAACTTTGCCTGGCCCATTCCAACGTGCCGACACCGCTATTGC
>NW_017048155.1:0-226 GCF_001483705.2 Eufriesea mexicana | reverse complement strand
ATCCAGCTCAACGAGCGCCTGCAGGAGCTGGTCGTGCGACGCCCGCGAGTGTTTCAGGTTGGACTGGAGCACCATGGACAACGTGAAAGTTAGGCCGTGACCATGGCCTCCTCCTGGCGCACCTTCTTTTGGGCCGGCTGTGGGCCCGGTGCTCTGCCGATGGGCGGGCCCTTGGCGGTAGCGTTCGCGGAGACGTAATTCGCGGACACGGCTTACGAATTGGCGC
>NW_017048154.1:0-226 GCF_001483705.2 Eufriesea mexicana | reverse complement strand
CAAACATCCATACATACATACATACACCAATACATCCCTCCATCCCTCCATACATCCATCCATGCAAACATCCATACATCCACTCACCCATACATCCAAAATTCCATCCACCCGTACACCCAACCGTCCATGCATACATCCATGCATACATCCATACATACAATCTTACTCACATCCATACATAAATCCATGCATACATCCTTACATTCATCCACACAAACATCCA
>NW_017048153.1:0-226 GCF_001483705.2 Eufriesea mexicana | reverse complement strand
TGTATGTATGGATGTGTGTATGGATGTATGTGTGTATGTATGGATGTATGTGTGGATGTATGGTCGTACGTAAGTATGGATGTGTGTATGGGTGTTTTTACGGATGTATGGATGTACGTATGGAAGTTCGTATGGATGGATGGATGCATGGTTGGACGGTTTTATGGATGTATGGATGTGTGGGTGCCTGCATGTTTGGATGGATGTATGTATGGATGGGCGGATG
>NW_017048152.1:0-226 GCF_001483705.2 Eufriesea mexicana | reverse complement strand
GCTACGCTCGGTTGGGTTACGTTACGTTACTTTAGGTAAGGATATCTTTGACTTTTGTGCTGTGCACTGCTTTTCGGTGGGTTACTGCGCTGAGTTGCTTCCTGAGATGTTGTGCTTCGCACTAGTGTGGCCAGCAATAGTCGCATCGGCACGTAATCCTGAAATGGGCTACGTTCTGGTAGGTTAGGTTATCCCAGGTAGGGATAGGGTGTCTGACTATTTTACT
>NW_017048151.1:0-226 GCF_001483705.2 Eufriesea mexicana | reverse complement strand
TGTATGGATGGGTACTTGTATGGACGGATGGATGTATGGTTCGATGGATGTGCGGATGGGTGGATGTATGGATGGATGGATGTATGCAAAGATGGATGTATGTATCGATGGATGTATGAATGGGTGGTTGTATGGCAGGATGGATGTATGGGAGGCTGGTTGGATGGATGGATGAATGTATGGACTGATGGCCTTATGGACGGAAGGATGGATGGATGTGTTGAGG
>NW_017048150.1:0-226 GCF_001483705.2 Eufriesea mexicana | reverse complement strand
ATCTATTCAACAAGCCATAACAGGTAATAGATTTTGAACAGAAATATTCTCTGGCAGGTAGATGGCTGTACTTGCTATTGTAATGAAGGCGTTGGGCGACCTATTCACCAAGCTACAACGTATTATAGATTTTGAATACACGTATTCTCTTACAAGTAGATTGCTGCACTTGCCATTGGGTTGAAGGCGTCAGGCCAACCATTCACCAAGCTATAACAGATTATAG
>NW_017048149.1:0-226 GCF_001483705.2 Eufriesea mexicana | reverse complement strand
TGAAAATCTATAGTCTGTTATAGCTTGGAGATTGGATCGCCTAACGCCTACAATCCAATCGTAAGTACAGCCACCTACTTGCCAGAGAATAGGTCTATTCAAAATATATTACCTGTTATAGCTTGCTGAATAGTTCGCCTAACGCCGTGAATCCAATGGCAACTACAGCCATCTACTTGCCACAGAATAGGCCTATTCTAAATCTATAATCTGATATAGCTTGGTG
>NW_017048148.1:0-226 GCF_001483705.2 Eufriesea mexicana | reverse complement strand
ATATATTTTGGATAGACCTATTCTCTGGCAAGTAGATGGCTGTACTTGCCAATGGTTGGAGGCACAAGGCGACCTATTCACCAAGCTGTAACAGATTATTGATTTTGAATAGGCCTACTCGCTGACAAGTAGATGGCTGTACCTGACGTTGGATTGAAGGCGATAGGCGATCTATTCACCCAGCTATAACTGGATGTAGATTTCGAATAGACATGTTTACTGGCAA
>NW_017048147.1:0-226 GCF_001483705.2 Eufriesea mexicana | reverse complement strand
TAGGATGGCCTATGAGATAGTCCTGAAGTGTGCATGGTTTCGATTTTTAACGCCATTTTTGGTAAAGGTAATGTCAGTTCTTTGGAAGTGTTGGGTGCTAGCTTGGGATCCACGATTTTAATCTTTGTATCGACAGTAAAAATAATTGGGACATTTTTGGAGCGGTCTGAGAAGACTCCTCCGAAACCGTGTTTAGGATGGCCTATGAGATAGTCCTGAAGTGTGC
>NW_017048146.1:0-226 GCF_001483705.2 Eufriesea mexicana | reverse complement strand
AGATAGACCTGGTTAGTGTTTGAACTAATTGAGTTGACTATGCGACTGTTCGTGATTTGAACTGATTTTGTGTTGACTCTTTGGTTTGAATTAATTGATGATGACACGAAGTGATGATGCGTGTGGACTATTTTCGATTTGAAGATGGACTGATTGATCGTGGACTGTTCTCGATTTGAAAGTGGACGTTCGACTTCTGAATCAGTGGTTTTATAAATTCGGATGT
>NW_017048145.1:0-226 GCF_001483705.2 Eufriesea mexicana | reverse complement strand
CTATATAGTATATACATATACAATCCAACATAAATATGCATAGTAAATATCACAATCTTCCATCAAATATTAACCCAGACCACATTAAGCATACTCAAACTCGCAACTTACCAGCACACACTCCCCTAAAAACCCTTCTCGTTTATCAAAACCCACTTCAAATCTACTTTAAACCCACCTCGAACATCTTGAAGCCGTCTCAAACGCGATGAAACACCTTCCTCCG
>NW_017048144.1:0-226 GCF_001483705.2 Eufriesea mexicana | reverse complement strand
TGGCAAGTACAGCCATCTCCTTGCCAGAGAATAGGTCAATTCAAAGTCTATAACCTGTTATAGTTTTGTGAATATATCGCCTAACGCCTTGAATCCGATAGCCAGTACAGCCATCTACTTGCCAGAACATGGGACTATTCAAGATCTATAATCTGCTATAGCCTGGTGAATACATCGCCCAACGCCTTCAATCCAATGGCAAGTACACCCATCTACTTGCCAGAGA
>NW_017048143.1:0-226 GCF_001483705.2 Eufriesea mexicana | reverse complement strand
TCATATGTTCTGCGCGGCTCTGGGAAGCCAGGAATAGTGGCCGCGTTACGTTAGGTTTAGTTACGTTACGTTCAGTCACGTTACGATCTGCTAGGCTAGGAGGGGCTAGCTTTAGCCTTTGCACTATACGCTGCATTGCGGTGGATTTCTATGCTTTACCGTGCCCTAGTATATTCTATTTGGCTATGTGGATGTCAGCAGCAGTGATCTAGGCACGATAGGTCGG
>NW_017048142.1:0-226 GCF_001483705.2 Eufriesea mexicana | reverse complement strand
ATCGCAGCCCAACCCAATATAACGTGCCGTGACCACTACTGTAGGCCTCCTCAGAGCCAAGCAAAACATACTGGAGTACACTATTGCGCAGAAATCCGCCGAGCATGAGTGTGTAGCACGAAAAACAGAGCTAGCCTTACCGAACATAACCAAACATACACATACCAACCGTAACATTTACACAGCCTAACGTGCCGCGCCCAATAGTGCAGGCATTCCCAGGGCT
>NW_017048141.1:0-226 GCF_001483705.2 Eufriesea mexicana | reverse complement strand
CTATCTCAACATAACGTTCCGAGACCACTACTGTTGGCCTTCCCAGAGCCAAGATGAAAAAGTAGAAGCACTGCAAGTAGCAGCAATCCACCTAATAGCAGACTACAGCACTAAAGTCGAAACCTTCTTCTCTTAACCTAACCAACCTCAACATAACCAAGAAAAGCCAACCTTATTTAACGTGCCGCGACCACCATTGCTGGCCTTCCCAGGGTGAAGCGGGACA
>NW_017048140.1:0-226 GCF_001483705.2 Eufriesea mexicana | reverse complement strand
GTCGTGGACGTCGTAGTCACCGTGGTTGTCGCGGACGTTATGGTCGTCGTGGACGTCGTGGTCGTCGTGGACGTCGTGGTCATCGTGGACGTCGTGGTCGTCGTGGTCGTCGTGGACGTCATGGACGTCATAGTCACCGTGGTTTTCGCGGACGTTATGGTCGTCGTGGACGTCGTGGTCGTCGTGGACGTCATGGACGTCGTAGTCACCGTGGTTTTCGCGGACG
>NW_017048139.1:0-226 GCF_001483705.2 Eufriesea mexicana | reverse complement strand
CGTCCATCAATTCATCCATACAACCATCCATCCGTACATACATACATATATACATCCATATATACACACATACGTGCATAAATCCATCCAAAAATACATCCAACCAAACATACATTCGTCCATACAGCCATTCATCCATACATCCATCAATCCATCCAGCCATGCACCCGTCCATACATTCATGCAACCGATCACACAACCATCCATCCATGCATCCATACACACA
>NW_017048138.1:0-226 GCF_001483705.2 Eufriesea mexicana | reverse complement strand
ATTGTTTATGAATTAGATAATATCTGTTTTCGATATTCCATAATGTAATTAGCTATTGTATTTCATAATTCTCGGTATCTAACTACACAATTAGAAGTGGAGATTAAAATAATAGAGAAATAACAGTGCAATATTTTAAATTAAGTTAAATGCAAAAAGGAAAAAAGCAGTATATGGTTTTAAAATTACCAATTTCGTTTTAACATAATATTTCACTTCTTCGAAA
>NW_017048137.1:0-226 GCF_001483705.2 Eufriesea mexicana | reverse complement strand
GAGCGAAACATATCAATTCTCTTATCCCTATCGTTTACCAAATAGAACATAATTGTTCTCGCGGTAATCGCGATCGTTCTCAAGTACCGACTAGCCTACGCACGTACTTCCCGTGTACTCGATAGCTCTGTGCCTCGTAAGTCATTCTCACGACTCGTCTCCAACACTCATTTCTGCCACTGTCAATCTCGTCATGCATCGAGATCTCTGATGGCTCTCGGGCTGG
>NW_017048136.1:0-226 GCF_001483705.2 Eufriesea mexicana | reverse complement strand
AGCAATAGTGATCGCGGCAAATTCTTTTGTGTTGGATGACTCTTGGTTAGGTTAGGTTTGGTTGGGGTTGGACGGTATACCTTTGATTTTCGTGATGTACTCTGTTATTCGGTGTATTCGTGCCCTCTAATGTACACTGCACTATTCCGCTTGACCTCGTGGCGGCCAGCAGTCGTGGTCGCGGCACGGCAGGTTGAGTCACATTACGTTTGGCTAGGTAAGGTCA
>NW_017048135.1:0-226 GCF_001483705.2 Eufriesea mexicana | reverse complement strand
ATTGAACTTATCAGGCAGACTTTAAAGCATTGCCATGGCTATAACAAAACAAAATAGGATCTTCCCTCCTTATTTACGCAGAAAATATTGCTCACCACGATATTAGCCGAAAATGACTATAAAATTGTAGTTTTCAGTATGATTCTATTGCAATGCAATGGCTATAGCAACCGAATTGGATCCTTCCTCCTTGTTTACGCAGATAGGTTTGCTCACCACAATATTT
>NW_017048134.1:0-226 GCF_001483705.2 Eufriesea mexicana | reverse complement strand
TTATGCTAGGATAGGGTAGCTTAGACTTTTGTGCTATATACTGCCACACAGTGGATTTCCGCAACCTACTCTGCTCTAATATGTTCTGCTTGGTACTTGACAGGCCAGCAACTGTGGTCTCGGCACGCTAGGTTGTGTTCTGTTACGCTTGATTTGGCTAGGATAGTATAGGTACGGTTAGAGTAGCTGCTTTGACTTTTGTGCTATACACTGCTACACGGTAGGT
>NW_017048133.1:0-226 GCF_001483705.2 Eufriesea mexicana | reverse complement strand
GAGCAATGTAGAAAGCTGAAATGGCCCGAATAGTAGCGTACAGCAAAAATGTATGTGGTATCCCAACCAAATCTGTCCTATCCCTACATAATCAAGAGTAACCAGTCAAAACCTAACTTGCCTAGCCCACAATTGCTAGCCTCCCCACCGCCTAGCAGTGGTCATTAGATGGGAGTAGAGCGTAGAGGTCCATAGAGTCGCAGTGTGTTGCTCGAAAGTCAAAGGT
>NW_017048132.1:0-226 GCF_001483705.2 Eufriesea mexicana | reverse complement strand
TATTCACGAAGCTATAACAGGTTTCATATTTTGAATAGACATATTCTCTGATAAGTAGATGGCTTTACTTGCCATTGGAATGGATGCGTCAGGCGATCTACACACTAAGATATTACAGGTTATTTGTCCTGACTAGACCTATTCTCTGGAAACTAGGTGGCTGTACTTGCCATTAGATTGAAGGTGTTAGGCGATCTAATCACGAAGCTATGGCAGCTTTTAGATT
>NW_017048131.1:0-226 GCF_001483705.2 Eufriesea mexicana | reverse complement strand
CTATTGGCGTGCTATAGCCATTACAGTGCTATGGAATCTGGCTGGGAAATACAATTTTATTGAAGTTTTCGAATACTGTCGAGATGACTTAACTATCTTGCATATGCAAGGAGGAAAGATACGACTGGCGTGCTATAGCCATTGCAATGCTATAGAATCTGGTTGGAAAATTCAATTTTATAGACATTCCTGACTAATATCGTGGCGAACTAACTTTCTTGCATAA
>NW_017048130.1:0-226 GCF_001483705.2 Eufriesea mexicana | reverse complement strand
TTTAAATTGGTATAATAGGACTGATAATTAAATTGGTATGATAGAGTCGATAATTAAATTGGTATAATAGAGCTGGTAATTAAATTGGTGTGATAGAACTAATTTATGTATTCCTCTTTTTTTTTCTGTAAAGGATCGATTGTAGTAATTACCGATTTTTGTATTTTTTTTTTTTTATTTGAGGATTGAAGTATAATTAAATTGGTATAATGGAGTCGGTAATTAA
>NW_017048129.1:0-226 GCF_001483705.2 Eufriesea mexicana | reverse complement strand
TAACTCAACCTAGCGTGCCACGGCCGCTGTTGCCGGCTTCCTCAGAGGCAAGCAGATGCTTGTGGAGCGATGAAGGTAGCAGATATCGACCGAATAGCAGAGTATACCATAAAAGTGGACGATATCATAACCAAACCTTAACTAACCTAGCCAAGCCGAACGGGAAACAACCCAACCTAACGTGCGGGGACCGCTATTGCTGGCCTCCCGAGGAATCGAGGTGGGT
>NW_017048128.1:0-226 GCF_001483705.2 Eufriesea mexicana | reverse complement strand
CACATTAGTTTGAGTCAGGCTACGATCGGTTTGGTTCGGGTTGTTTGGGTTAGGTTAGTATATCTTGGACTTCTCCTCTGTACACTGTAATACGGCTGAATTCCGCGGTCTATTGTGCTGCAGGACGTCCTGCTTGACTCTGGGGATGTCAGTAATACTGGTCGCGGCACGCTTGGTTGAGTTAAATTACATTTGGTTTTGATAGGTTGGATTGGGTTAGCTAAGC
>NW_017048127.1:0-226 GCF_001483705.2 Eufriesea mexicana | reverse complement strand
GTGAATCGCACTGCAGCCGTAGATATCCTAACCTAGACTATACTAATCTAATCTAACCGAACGAAGCATAGCTCAACATGAAGTGCCGCGACCACTACTCCTAGCCTCGCCAGAGCCAAACAGAGAGCATTAGAGCGCCGTAGGTCACAAAAACCCAAGGAACAGCAGTGTGAAGCACAAAAGTCGAAGGTATCCTATCCTTCACTAGCCAAACGTATCACGGCCG
>NW_017048126.1:0-226 GCF_001483705.2 Eufriesea mexicana | reverse complement strand
ATAGCCATTGCGTTGATATAGAATGTGTTTGGAAAATTTAAATTTTTGACATTTTCGACTAACATCGTGGTGAGATAAATTTCTTCTATATATAAGGAGGAAAGAGTCAATTCACGTGCTATAGCCGTCGCAGTGCTATAGAATATAGCTGGAAAGTTCAATATTATTGACATTTTCGACTAATATCGCAATCAGTTAACTTTCTTGCATAAATAAGGCGGAAAGA
>NW_017048125.1:0-226 GCF_001483705.2 Eufriesea mexicana | reverse complement strand
CTTAGGTCAGAATGTGTTTAACTTTTGTGCTATACACTGCTACGCAGTGGGTCTATGCGCTCTGCTGTGCTCTAATACCTTCTCCTAGTTACCAGCGTGGAGAGGGGTAGCGGTCTCGTTACGTTAAGTTGAGCTGCGATACGTCTGCTTATGCCACGTTTGTTGAGTTTCGGACAGGGTAGTTTACACGTTTGTGCCATACACTGCTATTCGGTGGATTTCCACC
>NW_017048124.1:0-226 GCF_001483705.2 Eufriesea mexicana | reverse complement strand
GCTTTTCTACGGAGTGCTGCGCTCTCCTGTGCGCTATCA
Source organism: Eufriesea mexicana (assembly GCF_001483705.2). Classification (NCBI taxonomy): domain Eukaryota; kingdom Metazoa; phylum Arthropoda; class Insecta; order Hymenoptera; family Apidae; genus Eufriesea; species Eufriesea mexicana. Next base: position 187 of record NW_017048124.1, on the reverse strand, counting down.
CACTCTGCTTTTCTCTGTGGACGCCAGGAATAGCGCTCTCCTCACGTCAGGTGGAACTATGTTACGTTTGACTTGGGTAGGTTTGGCTACGTTTGGTGACGGTCGCTTCAAATTTTGCGCTATGCACTGCTATTCGGAAGATTTCAGCGTTCTATATTGCTCTGATGTACTCTGCTCAGCTCTCGTG
>NW_017048123.1:0-226 GCF_001483705.2 Eufriesea mexicana | reverse complement strand
GGTCGCGGCTCTATAGGTTAAGTTACGTTACGATTCGTTAGGTTAGGTTAGGTTACGTTTGGTAAGTATAGCTTCTGCTTTCGTGCTGTACTCTGTTATTCGGTGTATTTCTCTGATCTGCTATGCTCTACTACACTCTGCTTGGCTGTGTGCAGGCACGGATCTGCGGTCACGGCTCGTTGCTTCGAGCTACTCACTGCAATGCTCTTGATTTCTGCGCACGGAC
>NW_017048122.1:0-226 GCF_001483705.2 Eufriesea mexicana | reverse complement strand
AGCCTTGTGCTTCTCCTTGGTCCTCTGCTTCTAATTCCTTCTTCTTCTTCCGCACCGCATCTTATCCCTCCGCCACCACGTTTTCCTCTTAATGTTGCTCCCGCTCTTCTTTCCCGCCATTCTTTCTCCTTGGCAGAGAGTACGTCGCGAGCGAACTTCCGGGAGTGGCGAAACGCCTTTCTTGACGTGAGGATACGACTTTCGACTGGCCACCTGAATCTGTGGC
>NW_017048121.1:0-226 GCF_001483705.2 Eufriesea mexicana | reverse complement strand
TTCATTTTTCCGTGGAATCCTCGCAGTCACACTGTAATGGCAATTCCCGTGATCTCTTTTCGCCCATCCTTTCGATAAGTCGAGAAGTTCCATAAACGATTTGCCTGTTACGGCAGTTTTCGAGTGGCTTGTGGAACGCGGCGAAGCAACAAAGTGTTTGGCTCGTGATGGTTGCAGTACTCAACTCCCCCGGAATAAATAATTCGCCAACTTGAGCGTTATCTTC
>NW_017048120.1:0-226 GCF_001483705.2 Eufriesea mexicana | reverse complement strand
ACATGCCAGAGAATAGGCCTATTCAAAATCTGTAATCTGGTATAGCTTGGTGAAAAGGTCGCCAAACTCCTTCAACCAATGGCAAGAACTGCCATCTTCTTGCCTGGGAATAGGTCTATTCAAAATAAATAATCTGTTATATCTTGGTGAATAGATCGCCCAGCGCCTTCAACACAATGGCAAGTACAACCATCTACTTGCCAGAAAATTGGTCTATTCAAAATCT
>NW_017048119.1:0-226 GCF_001483705.2 Eufriesea mexicana | reverse complement strand
TACATCCGTGCATCCGTAAATTCGTACATCCATAAGTCCATATATCCATACATCCATACATCTATACATGCATACATCCATACTTTCTTACTACGATACATTCATACATACATACATCCATACCCGCATACTTCCATACATCCATACATCCTTACATCCATCGATCCATACATCCATCCATTCATACATCCAAACATTCATGCATCCATACATCCAAAAATCCATC
>NW_017048118.1:0-226 GCF_001483705.2 Eufriesea mexicana | reverse complement strand
GCACGAAAGTTTGAGTCAGGCTATGTTTGGTCATTTTCTGTTGGTTTGGGTTAGGCTCTGGCATCTATGACTTTCCTGACATACACCGCGATTCAATGGACATCTGCGTTCTACTCTCCGCTAAAGTGTCCCGCTTGGATGTGGGGAGAACAGCAATAGTGGGCGTAGAACGTTAGGTTGAGGTGGGTTGCGTTTGGTTATGTTACGGTTGGTTACGTTAGGAGAA
>NW_017048117.1:0-226 GCF_001483705.2 Eufriesea mexicana | reverse complement strand
GCGCAACCCAGACCTTCCCCGTGACCGTAGTCGCCTCTCGGGAATGGTTCCCGTGAGGGAGACCTAACTTCGGAGGGCCTAATCGGGAAAGAGGAGTCTTCCCCACTGTTGACCTTAACGTTGAGGAAGTTTCTCTACCTTCGGGGGAGGCACTTGTCTTCTGAACGGGCTTCAAAAGGGCCCGTTCTGGAAGATACAGTCAATTTTGACAGAGTTTTGACAGATA
>NW_017048116.1:0-226 GCF_001483705.2 Eufriesea mexicana | reverse complement strand
ATTCCCGCCTTTCCCTCCTCTTCCCGCCATTGCTCGCGCGCGTGTTTCTTTTAGGTTAGTCCGACTTTAGGTTAGGTTTGATTTGCGTACGCTTTATTCGCTCGCGTATAGATTAGGTTATATTCGCGTCCGATTTTTCCGTTTGCGTATAGATTAGGTTAAGTTATGATCGTTTCCCATATTTTCACTCGCGTATAAATTAGGTTATACTCGTGTCCGATTTATC
>NW_017048115.1:0-226 GCF_001483705.2 Eufriesea mexicana | reverse complement strand
CAACTTTACTGACCTCCACAGAGCCAATCAGAATATACCAGAGCACAGTAGGGAGCAGAAATCCGCTGCCATGCAGTGTAAAGCACAAAAGTCGAGGATACAATAACCTAACCTAACCTAACCTAACCCAAGAAAATGTAATCCGGCCAAACGGAATCTAACTCAAACTGACGTGCCGCGACTAGTATTGCTGGCCTAACCGGAGCCAAGCAGAGCATATTAGAGC
>NW_017048114.1:0-226 GCF_001483705.2 Eufriesea mexicana | reverse complement strand
TAAATCTTTCCTCCTTATATATGCAAGAAAGTTATCTCACCACGATATTAGTCGAAAATGTCAGTAAAGTTGAATTTTCCAGGAAGATTCTACAGCTTTGCAATGCCTATAGCACGCCAAGAGGATTTTTCCTCCTTACATATGCAAGGAAGATATCTCACCTCGGTATTAGTCGAAAATGTCAATAAAATTGAACTTTCCAGCCAGATACTATAGCATTGCGACG
>NW_017048113.1:0-226 GCF_001483705.2 Eufriesea mexicana | reverse complement strand
TTGGGAGTCCTAGGTCACAGCAGAGAGCAGATATCCACCGAATGGCAGAGTATACCACGAAAGCCAAGGCTATGCAAGCCTAACCCGAACAAACACAACCTAACCATACGTAGCATAAATCGGCCTAACGTGCCAAGACTACCATTGCTGGCATCCGCAGTGCGAAGCAGAGCATACTATAGACAAGCATAGCGCAGAAATTCAACGAACAGCAATGCTTAGATCA
>NW_017048112.1:0-226 GCF_001483705.2 Eufriesea mexicana | reverse complement strand
TCCTCTAATATGTCCGGCATGGCCTTCTGGAGGCCAGAAATTGCGGCCGCGGCACGTTAGCTTCAGTTAGATTACGTTTGTTCAGGTTAGGTTTGGTTAGGTTATGATGCGGTAGTTGTGACTGTTGTGCCCTACACTGATATTCGGTGGATTTTTGCGTCCTGCTGCGCTCTAATATGCCATGCTTGGCTTTGGGGAGGACAGCAGTTGTGGTCTCGGCACGTTA
>NW_017048111.1:0-226 GCF_001483705.2 Eufriesea mexicana | reverse complement strand
TTATGTTAGCATGGGCAACGATTGGATAGCTTTGTCCTTTCTGCTATACACTGCCCTTCTATTAACTCCTGCTCGCCATTCTCCCTCAATATGTTCGGCGTGGTGGTGTGGAGGACAGCAATATTGGCCTAGGCACGTCTGGTTTTGTTAGCTTTCGTTAGGTTGTGCTACATTTGGTTATGTTACGAGGGTATAATTTTGACTTTTGTGCTGTACACTGCGTTTC
>NW_017048110.1:0-226 GCF_001483705.2 Eufriesea mexicana | reverse complement strand
GTTGTAGCTTGGTGGATAGATCGCCTATCGCCTTCAATACAATGGCAACTAAAGCTATCTACTTGCCTGAGGATAGGTCTATTCATAGTCTATAACATGTTATAGCTTGGTCAATAGATCGCCTAACGCCTACAATCCAATGGCAAGTACAACCATCTAATTTCCAGAGAATATGTATATTCAAAATCTATAACCTGTTATAGCTTGGTGAATAGATCGCCTTTAG
>NW_017048109.1:0-226 GCF_001483705.2 Eufriesea mexicana | reverse complement strand
TGTGCAAGAAAGGTGGCTCATCATGATATTAGTCAAAAATGTCGGTAAAATTGAATTTTCCTGCCAGAGTCCATAGCATTGCTAAGGCTATAGCTTGCCAATAGTATTTTCCCCCTTACATATGCAAGGAAGTTAGGTCACCGCGATATTGGCCGAAAATGTAAATGAAATTGTATATTCCAGCCAGATTCTCTAGCATTGCGACGGCTATAGCACGTCAAGAGGA
>NW_017048108.1:0-226 GCF_001483705.2 Eufriesea mexicana | reverse complement strand
TTACAGAAATTAAATGATTTGTTAATTTTTTTACAAGTGAAGAGGAGAGTGCATAGAAAATGAAAAAAAATTGCAAACAAACGCTGGAAGCATTGTCGTGCACTTTCAGGTGTACCTGCATAACACAAAAGAATGTAAGTCTTTGTATTAACACAACCTTCAATTGTAATTAAATAGTGTAAGTTATGAGCCATTGTTTTTCCACCTTTTATTAATGATAGCAGAG
>NW_017048107.1:0-226 GCF_001483705.2 Eufriesea mexicana | reverse complement strand
CCGAATAGCAGTGTATACCACGCAAGTCGGTGCCATCCATACCTATCCAAGACTAACACATCACAACCAAACGCTGCATAGCTCGAGCCAACGTTCCGAGACCACAATTGCTGGCCTCCCCAGAGTCAAGCTGAGTATACTAGAGGAAAGTAGGGAGCAGAATTCCATCGAATAGCTGCATGTATCAGAAATGTCAAGGCTTCCTTCTCCTAACCTTACCAATCGT
>NW_017048106.1:0-226 GCF_001483705.2 Eufriesea mexicana | reverse complement strand
CACTCAAATAAAATTTTATTTTTGTAAAATGAAACAACGTCAAATTAAATTCTTTTCGATATCATTCAATGTTTATCAGAAATATTTATCGGTGGAATAATCGTTTTGAAGGTCATTGGCATAAATTAGTGTCCAGTATGTCAGAGATAGCTGAAACGTCAATTTTTATTGTCCATATGGGAGTTAAATGTGAATGTCCACTGGTAGAAATAATACGAATTCATGA
>NW_017048105.1:0-226 GCF_001483705.2 Eufriesea mexicana | reverse complement strand
TAATTAACACAGACCAAACCGAGTGCCAATACCACTCTACTTTCGACAGAATTTTAACAACGATAGGAGAAAAATCTGTTGTTAATGGAAAAAACATTAATAGAACCACCCATTCGTACACTGCACAGTACGCAATAACCGTGTCAAGAAAGTTACTACCTCTTGTCTTTCTGTGCATGATGCAGTAACCCGAGGGGAAATTTGGACCACATGTGTAGAAAAAAAT
>NW_017048104.1:0-226 GCF_001483705.2 Eufriesea mexicana | reverse complement strand
CACACTAGAGCACACTAGGGAGTAGAAGTTCACCGAATAGCAGCGCATACCACGAAAATCAAAACTATCCAAGCCTAACCCATACTAACAAGGCGGTACCAAACGTAACATAACTCAACCTAACGGGCCGAGGCCACAAGTACTGGCCTCCCAAGGTTCGAGCAGATTGTAGAAGAGCAACGCGGGGCGTAGAAATCCGCAGAAAAGCAGGGTATAGCACAAAAGT
>NW_017048103.1:0-226 GCF_001483705.2 Eufriesea mexicana | reverse complement strand
GGTGGATTTCTGCTCTCTACAGTGATTATATATTCGCTGCTTTGATCTGGGAATGCGGGAAATGGAGGGCGCGGAGCGTTAGGTCGAGGTAGCTTACGTTTGGTTAGGTAAGGTTTGTTTAGGTTAGGTGAGGACATCTTTGACTTTCATGCAGTACACTACAATTCTGTGTGCCTCCTCGCTCTACTCTCCTGTAATATGCCCTGCTTGGCGCTGGGGAGGCCGG
>NW_017048102.1:0-226 GCF_001483705.2 Eufriesea mexicana | reverse complement strand
TACCATTTTTAGTCTCACTTCGAAATATTGCAATAGCTGCATGCGCATAGGTTTATATTTCGTATTATTTACGTAAAGCAGTTGGTAATACCTTCTACAAATGTTATAAATGTATTCGCTTGTGCTGGCAACATTCAACATGCCACTACAGATTCATTATTTTATTCATTGTTTCATTTAAAACGCAATAAAATTTCTATGCAACACGGGTCTATTTTATTATCTG
>NW_017048101.1:0-226 GCF_001483705.2 Eufriesea mexicana | reverse complement strand
ACCCACGTTCATTTATCCTGATCGGATGTCCGGACCCAAAAACCAAAGAATCTCGTATTTCGCACACGTCCCGAAGCCTTCACAGAGATATAAAAACCTGACTTGAAAAATAAACGTCAGTCTGAGTCTTACAGTTGACAACGAATCTCTGTCTCTTTATTTTAGATTATTATTTATTTTAAATTATTTTACTTATTTTAGTTCTTTGTTTTACTTTGTTTTAGTT
>NW_017048100.1:0-226 GCF_001483705.2 Eufriesea mexicana | reverse complement strand
CAACCAAACATAGCCTGACTAAACCTAACGTGCCGAGGCCGCTATTGTTGCACTCCCCACAGATAAGCAGGACATACTAGAGCACAGTAGAGCGCAGACGTCCACAGAGTAGTAGCGTGCAGCGCAATAGTTAAAGCTGTCCTGACAAAATATTGCCCAACCTAGCCTAACCGAACGTAACAAGTCAAAACAAGATGCGCCGAGACCACTATTGCTGGCCTTCGCA
>NW_017048099.1:0-226 GCF_001483705.2 Eufriesea mexicana | reverse complement strand
CGGATCATTGGAGTGGCCATTGAAATTTTGTTTCTGGGAAATTAATGGGTACGATAGGTAAATTGTTTCCCAGATTATTGGAATATTAATGATGCTTCGTTTTTCGCAAAATTCGAGGCTATTACTTTTTAATAAGTGAAATTGATGTTGTTTATGCTTTTGCAATTATCCGTTTAAATTATGCGAAGTTGAGGAGATTCGTATATTCTTTCATTTGAAATATACA
>NW_017048098.1:0-226 GCF_001483705.2 Eufriesea mexicana | reverse complement strand
AAACATCAATAAAATTGAATTTTCCAGCTGGATTCTACAGCATCGCAATGACTATAGCACGCCGGTGGAACCTTTCCTCCTTCTATATGCAAGAATTTACGTCACCACGATAGTAGTCCATAATGTGGATGAAATTGAACTTTTCTGCAATATTCTATAGCAATGCAATGGCTATAGCGCGCCAATAGGATATTTCTTCCTTATTTATGCAAGAAAGTTAGCTTAC
>NW_017048097.1:0-226 GCF_001483705.2 Eufriesea mexicana | reverse complement strand
ACAAGCAGATCATACTAGAGCACTTTAGGGCGCAGAAGTGCACCGAATAGCAGTACATAGCACGAAAGACAGATCCATTCTCTCCTAACCCAGACAATCGGATCGCATCCAAACATAACCTAACACAAACTAACGCGCCGAGGCCAGTAGTGCTGTCCTCCGAATATTACAGTACAGTAGAGCACAGAAATACATTGAATGCCAGGCTATAGGGGAAAAGTCGAAG
>NW_017048096.1:0-226 GCF_001483705.2 Eufriesea mexicana | reverse complement strand
GCCAGCAATGGCTTTGGTGGCGCGTCAGCTTGTGTTATGTTATGCCTGCTTATCCTAAGATTGGTTGGGTTAGGATGGGAAAGCTTTAACTTTTGTGCTATACACCGCTATTCCGAGGATTGCTACTCTCTACCTTGCTCTAATGTGCCCAGCTTGTCTTTGAGGAGGACAGCAATATATTTCTCGGCCCGCAAGGCTCAGCTATGCTACGTTTTGTTACGTTATA
>NW_017048095.1:0-226 GCF_001483705.2 Eufriesea mexicana | reverse complement strand
TGCATACATGAATCCGTCCATACAGCCATCCATCCATACATTCATCCACCTTTCCTTACATCCATCGAACCATACAACCATCCTTCCATACACCTATCCATCCATATATACATCGATCCATAAATATATCCATCCATACATCCGTCCACCAATTCAATCAATACAACATTATATCCATACAGCCATCCATCCATACATACATCCATCGGTGCTTCCATCCTTCCAT
>NW_017048094.1:0-226 GCF_001483705.2 Eufriesea mexicana | reverse complement strand
CGGAAAGTTCACTGTCAGTCCCTAGGGACTGACGTACCGCTTATCGTGTTAAACATTTTGTACCACTTAGAAACGCCGAAACATGTACACACGTCTAATAGACACGCAACCAACTGGGAAAGGTGCATCCACTATTTACACTTCGCACCAATCAATCGTGACGCACCTAAACTTATAAGAACATTGACATATGTCAACCAAGCAGATTCTCACGCGAACTCCTGTG
>NW_017048093.1:0-226 GCF_001483705.2 Eufriesea mexicana | reverse complement strand
AACCCATGGAATAGCAGTGTAAACGACAAAAGTCAAAGCTATCCTGACCTTCACAACCCAACCTAACCCAGCCGAAAGGAAGCATAACTAAACCCAACGTACCGCGACCAGTATTTTAGGCCTCATCGGAGCCAAGCAGAACATATTAGGGGAGCGCAGAAACCCGTAGAAGAGCAGTGTATCGCAGAAAAGTTAAAGTTACCCCGACCAAACCCTAACTAGCCTT
>NW_017048092.1:0-226 GCF_001483705.2 Eufriesea mexicana | reverse complement strand
GACAACTTCCCTGTATAAGTAAGGAGGGAAGATACTATTGGCGTGCTATTGCCGTTGCAATGCCAAAGAATCTGTCTGGAAAGTTCAATTTTGTTGTCATTTTCTACTAGTATCGTGGTTAGCTAATTTTCTTGCATAAACAAGGAGGAAAGATTATATTGGTAAGCTATAACCATTGCAATGCTACAGAATCTGGCCGGAAAATTCAATTTTATTCACATTTTCG
>NW_017048091.1:0-226 GCF_001483705.2 Eufriesea mexicana | reverse complement strand
GCCAGACAATAGGCCGTTTAAAAATCTATAACCTGTTACAGCTTGGTGAATAGAACGCCTAGCGCCTTCAATCGAATGGCAAGTAGAGCCATCAACTTGCCAGAGAATAGATCTATTCAAAATCTATAATCTGTAATAGCTTGGTGAACAGGCCGCCAAACGACTTCAATCCAATGGCAAGTACAGTCATCTACTTGCCAGAGAAGAGGTCTATTCAAAATCTATA
>NW_017048090.1:0-226 GCF_001483705.2 Eufriesea mexicana | reverse complement strand
AAAATTGAACATTACTGTCAGATTATATTGCAATGCAATGCCTATGGCAAACCAATGGTATACTTTCTCCTTATTTAAACAGAAGAGAGTGCTCACTACGATAGATGCCGAAAATGTCATTATAATTGAACTTAACGGACAGATACCAATGCAGTTCAATGCATATAGCAAACCTATAATATCTTTTCTCCATATTTATGCAGTATGTTTGCTGTCCGCGATATTA
>NW_017048089.1:0-226 GCF_001483705.2 Eufriesea mexicana | reverse complement strand
TTCTACAGCATTGCAACGGCTACAGCACGCGAAAAGGATCTTTCGTCCATACTAATGAAAGGATGCTAGCTCTCCACAATATTAGTCGAAATTGTCAATAGAATTGAACTATCCAGCCCGATTCTGCAGCATTGCTATGGCTATATCAGGCCAAAATGATCTTTCCTCCTTACTTATTCAAGGAAGATAGCTCACCACGATATTAGTCGAAAATGACATTGAAATT
>NW_017048088.1:0-226 GCF_001483705.2 Eufriesea mexicana | reverse complement strand
ACTTAGGTCTAAACGCACGCATCCCGCGTCGTCAAATGATGTCTTGAAAAATCTGAAAGAAGAAAAATATGTAAATCTGGAAAGAAATTGGTTAGTAAGTGATTATTAAAACAAAATAAAAATGAAACCAATATGAACTACAATGATAAACAAAATGAAGTGTGCAACCCATCGATGAGATATAAACATCCCAATGATGTGACATAAACAAAATTCGAATATTATA
>NW_017048087.1:0-226 GCF_001483705.2 Eufriesea mexicana | reverse complement strand
AAGGACAGCCATCTATTTGCCAGAGAATAGGACTTTCAAAATCTATAACCTGTTATAGCTTGGAGAATAGCTCGCCTAACGCCTTCAATCATATGGCTAGTACAGCCATCTACATGTCAGAGAATAGGTCTGTTCAAAATATATAATCTGGTATAGCTTGGTAAATAGACCGTCTACCGCCTTCAATCCAATGGCAAGTACAGCCTTCTACTTGCCAGAGAATAGG
>NW_017048086.1:0-226 GCF_001483705.2 Eufriesea mexicana | reverse complement strand
TACCACAAAAGCCAAACCAATCACAATCAAACCTAACCCAATCTCTCCTAACCAAACGTAACGTAACACAACATTTCGTGCCACGACAAATATTGCTCCCCCCCACCGCCCACCCCAAGTGGCGCGTGGTATAGTTGAGCAGTGTGGAGCACAGGAATGCACCGAATAACTGCGTATAGCACAAGAGTCAAAGCTACCCCATCCTAACATAACCAACCGTAACATA
>NW_017048085.1:0-226 GCF_001483705.2 Eufriesea mexicana | reverse complement strand
ATTGCAATGCAGCAGAATCTGGCTGGAAAACTCAATTTTATTAACATTTTTTACTAATATCGTCGGGAGCTAACTATCTTGCATAAATAAGAATGAATGATCCTATTGTCTTGCTATAGCCTTCGCAATGCTATAAAATCTGGTTGTAAAATTCAATTTTATTGACATTTTGTGCTAACATCGTGGTAAGTTACCTTTCTCGCATATATAAGGCGGAAAGATTCTA
>NW_017048084.1:0-226 GCF_001483705.2 Eufriesea mexicana | reverse complement strand
TGGATGGATAGATGTATGGATCGATGTGTGTATGGATGGGTACTTGTATGGATGGATGGATGCCTGGTTCGATGAATGTATGGATGGATGTATGTACGGATGAATGGTTGGCTGGATGGATGGATGTATGGATGGATTGAGGTATGGAATAACGTATGTTCGCATGTATGGATGTACGGATGTATGGATGTATGTATGAATGGATGTACTAGTGGATGGATGTATC
>NW_017048083.1:0-226 GCF_001483705.2 Eufriesea mexicana | reverse complement strand
CCGTGACCACAACTGCTTGCCTCCGCAGAACCAAGCGGAATATAATGTAGGAGAGTAGAGCGCTGCAATCCGAACAATCACAGTGAAGGGCAGAAGTGCAAAACCTATCCAAACCTAACGCAAGCTATCATAACCCAACCATACGCAGACTACCTCGACCTAGCGTGCAGCGACCTGCATTAAAAGTCAAAGTAACCAATCATAACCTAGCCAACCGTTACATACC
>NW_017048082.1:0-226 GCF_001483705.2 Eufriesea mexicana | reverse complement strand
CTTCCAGATTCTACAGCATTGCAATGGCTATAGCTAGCCAATAGAATCTCCCCTCCTTATTTAAGCAATAAGGTTAGCTAACCACATTATTAGTCGAAAATATCAATGAAATTGAACATTCCAGCCAGATTCCCGAGCATTGCGACGGCTGTAGCCCGCCAATATGATCTTTCCGCCTTACTTACGCAAGGAAGTTAGCTCACCACGATATTAGTCGAAAATGTCA
>NW_017048081.1:0-226 GCF_001483705.2 Eufriesea mexicana | reverse complement strand
GACCAGAGGAACCAAAATGCATGCGACTCACCAATGATGCGAAGAGCATGGCTGCAACTGCTGACAAGAAGTCATGAAGAAAACCGTCATCGCGAAGGCTGTCATGAGGTAGACTCACTGGGTGCATGGAAAAATAGTAGCTGCAAAAATCTATAAAAAAAAAAAATATTATAGTTTATTCTTAAAGACACAATTTAATTATTTAAAAAATTCTAATAGCGAAAAA
>NW_017048080.1:0-226 GCF_001483705.2 Eufriesea mexicana | reverse complement strand
AACACAAAAGTCGAAGTTATCCTAACCTAACCTGACCAAAACTATCCAAACCAAACTTAGAACGACTCAACGTAACGTGCCTCGACCACTGCTGCTGGAATCCCCGGAGTCAAGCTCAATAAATTAGAGCACGGCTAATCGCAGGAATCCAGCTGAAAGCGTGTGCAGCACGAGAGTCAAGGTCATCCTAACCAAACTCAGCCTAACCTAACCTAACCGAACATAA
>NW_017048079.1:0-226 GCF_001483705.2 Eufriesea mexicana | reverse complement strand
ATTGAAATGTGTTGAAAAGATAAGTTTAGTTATACGCAAAAATCAATCTAGGATATAAGATATGCATAAATAGTTTGTAAGACCAATATTTATATAAATATTAGATAAAAATTGGGAATTTAGACGAATTGTGTCGCGAAACCTCTTGATACTCTCTCACGAGTCGGTCAGTAATAATACCACCGAAATGTTATTTCAAGGATTAACATAGTCGATGATGATGAAT
>NW_017048078.1:0-226 GCF_001483705.2 Eufriesea mexicana | reverse complement strand
TAGGGCCACATTGACTTTTGCGCTGTAAGCTGAACTCGGTGGATTTCTGCTGATTGCTGTTATGTAATATGCTCTGTTTTGCCCAGGGGTGGCCAGAGACAGTGGCCGCGGCGCGTTATGCAGTCATAGGGTACGTTTGGCTATGTTAGGTTTGTTTCGGTTGAGATAGGATATCTTTGACTTTTCTGCTGTACACCGAAACGCGGCGGGTGCCTGTGATCTACTG
>NW_017048077.1:0-226 GCF_001483705.2 Eufriesea mexicana | reverse complement strand
TATTGCCATTTTATACTAATATCGTGGAGAGCTATCTTTCTTGCATGAATACGGAGGAAAGAACCTATTGGCGGACTATAGCCATTGCAATGCTGTAGAAACTGTCTGGAAAATACATTTTTTTGACATTTTCGGCAAATATCGTGGTGAGTTAACTTTCTTGGTTAAATAGGGATGAATGATTCTATTGGCTTCATATAGCCATAGCAATGCTATAGAATCTTGC
>NW_017048076.1:0-226 GCF_001483705.2 Eufriesea mexicana | reverse complement strand
AATAACAGCGTGTTGCACAAAAGTCGAATATATCACAACCTAACGTGATGAAACCTTACATAATCAAACGTAGAATAACAAAACTTACCGAGCGCGGGCCTCAATTTTTGGCAACTCCAGTGACAAGCGGAGAATACTACGGCAAAGTGGAGGGCAGAAATCTGCCGAACAGCAGTGTATACCGCAAAAGTCAAAGCTGGCCCCACCTAACCTAACCAATCGTAGC
>NW_017048075.1:0-226 GCF_001483705.2 Eufriesea mexicana | reverse complement strand
GTACTCTACAAATTGCAAATTTTTATTTCAGTCGTTTCTTCTTACCAATTTTAATAATAATTTGATTCTTAAATTGAAAATATGAAATTTTGCAAATCACTTTTCTTCACTTAAAATTTCTTCAATCTTTGAGATTGGGTGCTCAATGAAATTTTAATAAATGTAGTAACAAAGTATTCAAAATTGGCTGATTTTTTCTAAAAATGTCGCAAAGATTCGCTAGGTG
>NW_017048074.1:0-226 GCF_001483705.2 Eufriesea mexicana | reverse complement strand
AGCACGAAAGTCAGATATAAACTGACCGAGCTTGACATAATCTAACCTAACCAAGCGAAACATTTAACAGCCTGACGTGCCGAAGCCACTTCCGCTAGCCTAGCCAGAGCCAATCAGAGCGCATTGGAACACAGTGGAGCACAGATATTTGCGGATATCCGTGTATAGCACAAAAGTCTAAACTATCCTATCCTATCAAAACCAAACGTTTCCTAACACAACCTAT
>NW_017048073.1:0-226 GCF_001483705.2 Eufriesea mexicana | reverse complement strand
GCATGTCTCTGGAGTGGCCAGCATTGGTGGCCCCGGTCCTCTGTATTGAGCTGGCAACGTTTGTTCAGTTTAGGTTTGATCGGGTATGGCTTGGATATCTTTGACTTTTGACCTGTACACTGCAATGCGGCGAACTTCTACGCCTTACCGTTCTCTTGTGTACTCTGCTTGGCTCCGCGGAGGCCAGCAATAGTGGTCTCGCCACGTTAGGCTGAATCAGGTTGCC
>NW_017048072.1:0-226 GCF_001483705.2 Eufriesea mexicana | reverse complement strand
GTCAAAATTGAAGGAGAATTGACAAAACAATTAAAGGCAAGTACGTCAATGTCTAAGAAAAGTTGGTAATGTGTTAAAAGTATTATGATGGCTAAGTATTGTATTGAAATATATGCCTAAGGTATTGAGGAATAGATAGACACGGGATCGGAGATGTTGCTTGATAAACCGACGAGGCTCGACTGACGGTTTATGTAACGGTTCTCGGTGACGGTTATAACGGTTA
>NW_017048071.1:0-226 GCF_001483705.2 Eufriesea mexicana | reverse complement strand
CAGGTCAGGTCAGGTCATGTCAGGTCACATCAGGTCAGGTGAGGCCAGGCAAGGTCGGGGCTGTTCAGGTCAGTTCAGGTCATGTCAGGTCAGGTCATGTCAGGTCAGGCCAAGTCAGGTCATGTCAGGTCAGTCAGGACAGGTCAGATCTGGTAAGGCCGGATAAAGTCACGACAGGTCAGGTCAGGTCAGGTCAGGTCGGGTCAGGTCAGGTCAGGTCATGTCA
>NW_017048070.1:0-226 GCF_001483705.2 Eufriesea mexicana | reverse complement strand
ATCTCTCCTCCTTATTTATGCAAGAAACTATGCTGACCCCGATATAAGTCGAATTTTTCAATAAAATTAAATTTTCCAGCCATATTCTGTAGCATTGCAATGGAAATAGCACGCCAATGGAATTTTTCCTCCTTATTTACGCAAGGAGGTTTGCTCACCGCGGTATTATACGAGAATGTGAATAAAATTGAATTTTCCATCCAGTTTCTATAGCACTGCAACGGGT
>NW_017048069.1:0-226 GCF_001483705.2 Eufriesea mexicana | reverse complement strand
AGAGCTGTTGACACTTTAGGTTGACATAGTTTACGTCTGGCTGTGACACGATTGGCTTTGGTAGGATGATATAGCTTTGACTTTTGTGTTATACACAGCTTTCCGTGGATTTCTGCGCTCTACTGTGCTCTAATGTTCTCCGCTCTGCCCTGGGGAAACCGGCAACAGCGGTCTCGGCACGCAGTGTTGAGATATATTACGTATGATTATGTGGCGATCGGTTATG
>NW_017048068.1:0-226 GCF_001483705.2 Eufriesea mexicana | reverse complement strand
AGCTCACCACAATATCAGTCGAAACTATCAGTAAAATTGAGTTTTCCAGGCAGATTCCAGTGCATTGCAATGGCTATAGCACGCCAATACATCTTTCCTCCTTATCTATGCAATATAGTTAGCTCTCCACGATATTTGTCAAAAATGTCAATAAAATTGAGTGTTCCAGCCAGATTCCACTGCATTGCAATGGCTATAGCACTCCAGAAGGATCTATCCACCTTAC
>NW_017048067.1:0-226 GCF_001483705.2 Eufriesea mexicana | reverse complement strand
TTATCTCACCACGATATTAGCCGAAAATGTCAGTAAAATTGAATTTTCCATCCAGATTCTATGACATTGCAATGTCAACAGCACGCCAGAAGAACCTACCCTACTTATTTAGGCTAGAAAGAAAGCTCACCACGGTAATAGTCGAAACTGTCTGTAATATTCTACTTTCCAGCAAGATTCTGTAGCATTGCGAAGCCTACAGCACGCCAATAGAATCTTTCCTCCT
>NW_017048066.1:0-226 GCF_001483705.2 Eufriesea mexicana | reverse complement strand
AAAATTGGCTCACCACGATATTAGTCGAAAATGTCAATAAAACTGAACCTTCTAGACAGGTTCGACAGCATTGCAATCGCTATATCACGCCAAGAGGATCTTTCCTGCTTACATACGCACGGAAGTTAGCTCACCACGTTATTAGTCCATAGTGTCAATAAAATTGTATTTTGCAGACACAATCTATATCATTGCAGTGGCTATAGCACTCAAAAAGCATCTTTCC
>NW_017048065.1:0-226 GCF_001483705.2 Eufriesea mexicana | reverse complement strand
CTTTTATGCTGCAGACTGCTACTCGGTGGATTTCAGCGCTCTACTGTGCTCTGGCATGTCGTGATAGGCTCTCGCGAGTGCAACAATTGCGGCCTCGGCACGTTTGGTTGAGATACGCTACGGTCGGCTATGTTCCGTTTGTTTAGGTTAGGTTTGGGTGGCCTTGGCTTCCAGATAAATACTGCGATTCTATGGATGTCTGCGCTCGACTCTCGTCTAATGTGTT
>NW_017048064.1:0-226 GCF_001483705.2 Eufriesea mexicana | reverse complement strand
TTGCAATGCTATAGAATCTGCCTGGAATATTCAATGTTATTGACATTTTCGGCTAATATCGTGTTGAGGTACCTTTCTTGCATAAATAAGGAGGAACGATACTTTTGGCACGCTATACCCATAGGAGTGCTATAGAATCTTCCTCGAAAATTCAACTTTATTGACATTGTCGAATAATATCGTGGTGATGTAACTTTCTTGCATAAATACGGAGGAAAGATTCTAT
>NW_017048063.1:0-226 GCF_001483705.2 Eufriesea mexicana | reverse complement strand
GACTATGTTTGTTTAGGTTGGCTCCTACTATTGTGCTGTACACTGCGGCTCGGTGTATTTCAGGGCTCCACTGCGCTCTAGTATGTCCTGCTTGACTCTGGAGAGGGCCGAAATAGCGTTCGCGTCACGTTAGGTTGAGCTATGTTACGTTTGGTTATGTTACAATTGGATAAGTTAGGTGTGGATAGCATCGCCTTCAGTGCTTTATTCGGATATTAGGATGATT
>NW_017048062.1:0-226 GCF_001483705.2 Eufriesea mexicana | reverse complement strand
ATGGATGGATGTATGTGTGGAAGTATAGATGTATGGATCGATGGGTTTATGGATGGGTGCTTGGATTGATAGATGTATGGATGGATTGAGGTATGGGTGGACGGATGTACGGAAGTATGAATGTATGGATGTACGGCTGTCTGCATGTATGGATGTATGGATTGATGGATGTATGGATGGATGTATGTATTGATGGATGGATGTTTGGATGGATGGATGTATTAAT
>NW_017048061.1:0-226 GCF_001483705.2 Eufriesea mexicana | reverse complement strand
TTAGGTTCTGTCAAGCTCGGTCTGGTTATTTGTGACTTTCGTTTTCTAAACTGCTATTCAGTGAATTTCTGCACTCGACACTGCTCTACTATATCCTGCTTAGCCCGGTGGAGGCCAGCAAAAGCCGCGGCATGTTATGTTGAATTATGCCACGTTTGATTATGCTATGTTCGGTTACGTTATGCTAGGATGGCTTCGTCTTTCGTTCGCTACACTATTATCCGGC
>NW_017048060.1:0-226 GCF_001483705.2 Eufriesea mexicana | reverse complement strand
ACAAAAGTCAGATCTATCCCTTCCTAACCTAACCAAACGTGACATGACAAAACGTAACCTGACACAACATAACGTGCAAGGACCACAATTACCTGCCTCCGCAGAGACATGCACAATATACCAGAGCTCGGTATAGTGTGGGAATCCACCGCACTGCAGTATGCAGCGCAAAAATCAGAGACATCCTGACCAAAACCTAACATAACCTGCCTGACCAAACGTAACA
>NW_017048059.1:0-226 GCF_001483705.2 Eufriesea mexicana | reverse complement strand
GTGCATGACCAAGGTTATTAAATACCCAGGTGTTTAGAAGATAATTGGAACGTACAAGAAGATTTGAAACACAATTCGGCTATTGCATTGCAGATCAACAACACACATAATCTGTCTTGCAACGATAATTGAAAAAGTAGGAGATGCGGATGGAGATATCACACGAGCTAACAACGAGAGCAGAAAATTACAGTCACGAGACAGTGGTGAGGATAAAATGAAGCGA
>NW_017048058.1:0-226 GCF_001483705.2 Eufriesea mexicana | reverse complement strand
TACGGATGTATCTATGGATGTATGTATGGTTGAGTGTATGGGTGTATGCATGGATGCATGCATATATGTATGGACGTATGTATGAATCTACGTATGGATGGATGATTGCATGGATGGATGGATTTGTGGATGTATGGAAGTGTGGATGTATGGATGTATGGATGTATGGATGGATGGATGTACTAATCTATGGAAGTTTGTATGTATGGATGTATGAATGTATGGC
>NW_017048057.1:0-226 GCF_001483705.2 Eufriesea mexicana | reverse complement strand
AGCATGTGCTGCTTGGCTCTGGGCGGTGCCTACAATAGAGGTCTCGGCACGTTCGATTTATTTATTCTGCGTTCGGTTTGGTTCGGTTAGGCCTGGTTATGTTATGTTATCTTTGACTTTTGTGTTATAAATTGCTATTTGGTGGAATTCGTCGCTCTACAGTGCTCAACTATTTTCTGCTTGTCTCCATGGAGGCCAGAAGCTGTGGCCGCTGCACGTTGTGCTG
>NW_017048056.1:0-226 GCF_001483705.2 Eufriesea mexicana | reverse complement strand
TTGGATAGATTCGGTTGGGCATTGTTGGGTCAGGATATGCTCGACTTTAGTGCTATACACGACCATGAGATCGATTTCTGCCCTCTACTGTGCTCTACTGCATTCTGCTTGACTCTGTCGTGGCCAGGAGCAATGGCCGCGCACGTCATGCTGAGTTATGCTGCGTTCGGTTAGACTTTGATGACATGGGTCTAGTTCGGATAGATATGTCTTTCGCCCTATAGAC
>NW_017048055.1:0-226 GCF_001483705.2 Eufriesea mexicana | reverse complement strand
ACTCTGGCGTGTTCTGCTTCGCTCTGAGGAGGCCTTCAGTAGTTGTCTCGGCACGTTAGCCTGTGTGATGATACGTTCGTTTATGTTACGTTTGTATAGGTTAGATTAGGTCAGCTTAAACTTATGTGGCATACACTGCTCTTCGGTAGATTCGTGCACTCTGCGTTGCTCCACTGTAATCTGCCCGACTGTCGTGAGTGCGGCAATAGTGGCTGTAGCATGTTGT
>NW_017048054.1:0-226 GCF_001483705.2 Eufriesea mexicana | reverse complement strand
CGTTTAACTTCCTTGACGCACCGATCCGAGCTTAACGCGGCGTAAATTTTTGGCGGCGTCGGCGCTGAATTCCGATTCGTTTTCGGTCGAAAAGCCAGTCATTCGGCTCTGGTTGGAATATTAATTCGCGGCTCCTGCTTCTCCTTCTTGC
Source organism: Eufriesea mexicana (assembly GCF_001483705.2). Lineage (NCBI taxonomy): Eukaryota > Metazoa > Arthropoda > Insecta > Hymenoptera > Apidae > Eufriesea > Eufriesea mexicana. The sequence continues at coordinate 75 of NW_017048054.1, read as the reverse complement.
GTAATATTCCGTGGCCGAAAGTTTTCCGGTGTATCGGTCTTGGGCTAGAATCTGGCGGACGGTATTTGAATAAAA
>NW_017048053.1:0-226 GCF_001483705.2 Eufriesea mexicana | reverse complement strand
AGGAATCTTTCCTCCTTATTTATGCACGAAAGCTACCTCACCACGATATTGGTCGAAAATGTCTATAAAATTGAATTTTCTATTCAGATACTATAGAATTGCAATAGCGATGGCGCGCCAATATAATTTTTCGTCCATATTCTTCCAAGAAAGTTAGCTCACAACGATATTAGTCGAAAATGTCAATAAAATTGAATTTAACAGCCAGATTCTGTAGCAATGCAAT
>NW_017048052.1:0-226 GCF_001483705.2 Eufriesea mexicana | reverse complement strand
TCAATTTTATTGACATTTTCGACTAATATCGTGGAGAGCTAGCTTCCTTGCATAAGCATGGAGGAAAGATTCTATTGGCGTGCTACTGCCATTGCAATGCTATTGTATCTGGTTGGAAAATTCAATTTTATTGACATTTTCTACCAGTATCATGGTGAGCTATCTTCCTTGCATAAACAAGGAGGAAAAATTATATTGGCAAGCTATAACCATTGCAATGCTGCAG
>NW_017048051.1:0-226 GCF_001483705.2 Eufriesea mexicana | reverse complement strand
TTTGGTTGCGTTACGCTTGGTCAGTTTGGGATGGGATAGCTTAGACTTTTGTGCTACACACTGTTATTCGGAGGATTACTGCGCTCTACGCTGCTCTACTATACTACGCTCGACCCTCGAGAGGCCAGCAACAGTGGTCTTGGCACGTTAGGCTTAGTTTTGCTACGGTTGGTTGGATTAGGTTAAGTTATGTTTGGTTCGGATAGCTATGACTTACGTGCTATAC
>NW_017048050.1:0-226 GCF_001483705.2 Eufriesea mexicana | reverse complement strand
CCTATTCTCTGGCAAGTAGATGGCTGTACTTGCCATTGTTTGAAGGCGTTAGGTGACCTATTCTCCAAGCTATAACAGATTATTGATTTTGAATATACCTATTCCATGGCATGTAGAAGGCTGTACTTGCCATTCCATTGAACGAGCTAGGCGATCTATTCACCAAGGTATAGCAGGCTATAGATTTTGGATAGACCTATTTTCTGGCAAGTAGATATCTGCATTT
>NW_017048049.1:0-226 GCF_001483705.2 Eufriesea mexicana | reverse complement strand
GCATAGCAGAAAAGTCAAGGCTATCCTTACCTAGCCCAGACTAACCTAACCAATCCAAGCGTATCATAACAAAACCTATCGTGTCGAGATCACAGTTGCTCCGCTCCCCAGCGCAAAGCAGAGAATATTAGAGCAGAGCAGAGCGCAGAAATCCGCCGAAAATCAGTGTGAAACACAAAAGTCGGTTCTATCCACTCCCAAACAAACCAATCGTGACATTGCCAAA
>NW_017048048.1:0-226 GCF_001483705.2 Eufriesea mexicana | reverse complement strand
TCAGAACCAAGCAGAATATACTGGGGCACCGTAGAGCGCAGGGAGCCACCAAGTAGCAGCGTACAGCACAAGGGTGAAATATATCTCAGCCTAACCCAAAGAAGCCTAACCTTAGCGAACGCAACCTGAACATGCATAGCGCGCGGCAGCCACAGTTTCTGGACTCCCCAGAACAAAGCGGAACCTATTGGATCACAGTAGAGTGCAGAAATCCATCTCATAGCAG
>NW_017048047.1:0-226 GCF_001483705.2 Eufriesea mexicana | reverse complement strand
CGCTGCTGTCGGGTAGTATTCTGCGCTGTACTGTGATCTAGTATACTCTGCTTGGCTCTGGGTGGGCAGCGATAGTGGTCTCCTCAAGTTAGGTTACGTTAGGTTACATATGGTTGGATTGGGTTAGGTCAGGTTGGGTTCGGGTATCTGTGACTCTTGTCCATTACCCTGACGTGCGGCTGATTTCTGCGCCCTACTCTGCTCTGCGATATTCTGCTTGACTCTG
>NW_017048046.1:0-226 GCF_001483705.2 Eufriesea mexicana | reverse complement strand
CGTCGACCAAGCAAAACAGGTGGCGATTTTCACTGCATCTAAAAGGAGGCTAAGACTTTGGCGATGATAATTATTTATATCATTAATATCTGTCATTCTGTGCAATAATATGTTTAGAATTTTCCTGTCAATTATTTTCGATTTTTACAAGTCAATGGACACGACGTTTTCGTAATTGAAATTAAAATTTTGGGGAACATACGATATATAGGATGGACTATCTAAC
>NW_017048045.1:0-226 GCF_001483705.2 Eufriesea mexicana | reverse complement strand
AAGATACTTTCGTCCATGTTACGTTTGGATAGGTTAGGGCAGCTTCAACTATTGTACTATGCATTGCGATCCTGTGGATTTCTGCCCTCTACTCTCCACTAATGTCTCCTGCTTGTCTATGTGGAGGGCAGGAATAGTGATCTCGGCACGCTAGTGTGAGTTATGTTACGTTTGGCTACGTTACGTTTGGTTGGGTTAGGATATGGTAGCTTTGGCTTTTGCGCTA
>NW_017048044.1:0-226 GCF_001483705.2 Eufriesea mexicana | reverse complement strand
GCAGATTCTATAAATTGCGAAGGCTATAGCACGCGAATTGAATCTTACCTCCTTATTTATGCATGAAAGTTAGCTCACCACGATATTAGTCGAAAATGTCATTAAATTTTCATTTTCCGGCCACATTCTATATCATTGCGACGGCTATAGCACGCCAATAGACTCTTTCCTCCTTATTTATGCATGAAAGATAGCTCACCACGATTCTAGTCGAAAATGTCAATAA
>NW_017048043.1:0-226 GCF_001483705.2 Eufriesea mexicana | reverse complement strand
AAGTTTGGTTTCGTCGCCCTTGACTTCGGTTAGGATAGGATAGCTTCGAAGCTTGTGCTATTGACTGCAACTCGGTATATCTCTGCGATCAACTATGCCCTAATATCTTCTGCTTGGTTCCGCGGAGGCTGTCAATAGTGCCCTCGACACGTTACGTAGAGCTTGGTTATGTTTGACTATGTTATGGTTGGTTAGGTTAGGATAGGGTAGCTAGGGATTTTGTGCT
>NW_017048042.1:0-226 GCF_001483705.2 Eufriesea mexicana | reverse complement strand
AACGCCTTCAATCTAATGGCAAGTACAGCCATCTTCTTGCCAGGGAATAAGTCTATTCCAAATTTTAATCTGTTACGGCTTGGTGAATAGATCGCCAAACGCCGTCAAACCAATGGCATGTACTGCCGTCTACTTGCCTGACAATAGGTCTATTCAAAATCTGTAGTCTGTTATAGCTTGGTGAATATATCGCCCAACGCCTTCAATCCAATGGCAAGTACAGCCT
>NW_017048041.1:0-226 GCF_001483705.2 Eufriesea mexicana | reverse complement strand
AGGCGATCTATTCACCGAGCTATAACAGGTCTTAGATTTTGAATAGAAATATTATCTGGCAAGAAGATGGCTTTACTTGCCATTGCATTGAATGCGTCAGGCGAGCTATTCACCAAGCAATAACAGATTTTATATTTTGAATGGACCTATTCTCTGGCAAGTGGATGACTGTACCTGCCATGGGATTGACGGCGTTAGGCGATGTATTCACCAAGCTATAACAGAT
>NW_017048040.1:0-226 GCF_001483705.2 Eufriesea mexicana | reverse complement strand
TTCAAGATCTATAATATGTTATAGCTTGGAGAATATGTCGCATAACGTCTTCAACCAATGGCAGGTACGGCCATTTACTTGCCAGAGAATTGGTCTATTCAAAATCTATAACTTGATATACCTTGGTGAATAGACCGCATAACGCCTTCAATCGAATGGCAAATACTGCCATCTTCTTGCCAGAGGATATGTCTATTCAAAATCTATAACCTGTTATAGCTTGGTG
>NW_017048039.1:0-226 GCF_001483705.2 Eufriesea mexicana | reverse complement strand
AAAGCCTAAACTATATCCTGACCCCATTAAACGTAACGCGTCCGAACGAAACAACTACTGTCCGAGACCACTGCAGTTGGCCACCCAGAGCCAACCAGAACATACCGGAGCACACTAGGGAGCAGAAGACAGCCGAATAGCAGTGTATAGCGCAAAAGTCGTCGCTACCCTCTCCTAATATATCCAATCCTAACATGAACAAACGTAACATAGCACAAACTCACAT
>NW_017048038.1:0-226 GCF_001483705.2 Eufriesea mexicana | reverse complement strand
TATAGCAAACCAATAGGATCTTTCTCCCTCAATCGCGCAGAAAAGCTTTCTCTCCACGATATTTGTCGAAAATGTCAATTGAATTGATCTTTTCAGTCAGATTCTATTGAAACGCGATGGTTATAACAAAACCAATAGTTTCTGTCCACCTTATTTACGCAGAAAAGCTTGCCCACCACGATATTAGTCGAAAATGTCTATACAATTGAACGTTCCCGACAGATAC
>NW_017048037.1:0-226 GCF_001483705.2 Eufriesea mexicana | reverse complement strand
TATTCTTGCCCGTGATGAATTAAGTTCCATAACAACTCTACAATGGCAAAATACAAATCCACTGACCGTCGAGATATTGACAATTGACGGCACAGTACCTAGTACAGAGATGATCTCTGAAATGTGGACGCTGACCTGCTTTGTTCACTAATGATGGAAATTCTAATGTAATTCTTGAATAAGTTATGTACAGTGAGGTTGCGGCTAGTGATACTTATACACTTCA
>NW_017048036.1:0-226 GCF_001483705.2 Eufriesea mexicana | reverse complement strand
GATTGCAATGTCGTAGAATCTGGCTGGAAAATTCAATTTTATTGACATTTTCGTCTAATATCGGAGTGAGTTAACTTTCTTGCATAAATAAGGAGGAGAGATTCTACTGGGGTGCTACAGACATTGCAATGCTATAGAATCGTCCGGAAAAATTCAATTTTTCTGTCATTTTCGACTAATATCGTGGTGAGATAACTTCCTTGCATAAGTAAGGAGGAAAGTTCCT
>NW_017048035.1:0-226 GCF_001483705.2 Eufriesea mexicana | reverse complement strand
CATTGCAATGTCTACAGCACGCCAATCGAATCTACCCTGCTTATTTAGGCAGGAAAGGTAGCTGACAACGATAATAGTCGAAACTGTCGGTAATATTGAAGTTTCCAGCAAGATTCTCTAGCATTGCAAAGCCTATAGCACGTCAATAGAATCTTTCCTCCTCACCTATGCAAGGAAGTTAGCTCACCACGAAATTAGTCGAAAATGTCAAAAAAATTTAATTTTC
>NW_017048034.1:0-226 GCF_001483705.2 Eufriesea mexicana | reverse complement strand
AACGCGAGACAGAGAATATAAGAGAGACAGAATTACAGTACAGAATTGTTCCATTTATGACCTCCCTATATCTTGTCTTAAATTAATGATAATTCTTAGAAAGTAATTGTTAATCTACATATCACGGCTACATATATGTTTATATGCGTGTGTTGTCGATGGTGTGGATGCCTAATTGGGTGACGTGTAGCAGTCACACCTTTAGAATAAAAACCTGCTATTATAT
>NW_017048033.1:0-226 GCF_001483705.2 Eufriesea mexicana | reverse complement strand
GGCGTCAGGCGATCTAATCACCAAGCTATGACATCTTGTAGACTTTGAATATACTTATTCTCCTGCAAGTAGATGGCTGTGCTTGCCATTGGATTGAAGGCGTTAGGCGATGTATTCACCAATCTATAAATGGTTATAGATTTTGAATAGACCTATTTTCTGTCAAGTTGAAGTCTGTACTTGCCATTGGATTCAAGGCGTTGGGCGACCTATTCACCAAGCTATA
>NW_017048032.1:0-226 GCF_001483705.2 Eufriesea mexicana | reverse complement strand
TAACATTTGCCGTAGGATTGATTTTCTCACAGACGATGTATAGTCCACAGAAATGATAGAACGAGAAATGCCGACCCATTAAACCGCGGGAAATTAAAGTATGAAGTCACAATACTGAGTACAGCCATAAACACGGTATTGTAGCCGTTGAATAATTTTTTGCACTGGTGATGTAAATTCCAAAGCAGTTTTAAAGTAATCTATGTATATAACGGTTTTCTGGAGC
>NW_017048031.1:0-226 GCF_001483705.2 Eufriesea mexicana | reverse complement strand
CTGTGATACGCCCTGCTGACCTCAACTGCACTATGCCGATTATTCCCAACTATGGATAGCCTAGGTTAGGTTAACTTGGGTTTGGAATCTGTGCCTCTCGCTAATATTCCATGGCGTTTGGCGAATTGCAGTGCTCTCCTGCTATCTGCGTAGCTTTCCTGCATTCTGCTGATCCAAGCTGCAGTTAGGTTACCGAAAGCAGTGTACGTGCTGTTAGAGTATGATA
>NW_017048030.1:0-226 GCF_001483705.2 Eufriesea mexicana | reverse complement strand
CTGACATGCCGCGGCCACTATTGATGGTATTCAGAGGGTCGAACAGAGCATAGTAGACCCTTGCAGAGCGTCGAAATCCACCGAAGTGCGGTGTATAGCACAAAAGTCTAAACCACCCTGTCCGAACCTCTCCAAACGTAGCATAAACGGACGTGTCGAGGCTCACCCTAAAGTGACGAGACCGCTATTTCTTTCCACGCTGGTGCCAAGCAGAAAGTATTACAGT
>NW_017048029.1:0-226 GCF_001483705.2 Eufriesea mexicana | reverse complement strand
TATGCATGGATGTATGTATGGATGTGAGTATGGATGTATGTATGGATGTATGCATGGATGTATTTATGGATGGTTTAGTGTACCGGTGGATGGAATTTTGGATGTATGGGTGTGCGGATGTATGTATGTATGGATGTATGGATGGGTCGAAGTATGGATGGACGGATGTATGGATGGTTTGAGGAATGGATGGACAGATGTGCGGATGTATGTGTGCATGGATGTA
>NW_017048028.1:0-226 GCF_001483705.2 Eufriesea mexicana | reverse complement strand
CCTGCATTATAATAGATACGACAGATTAATTATTCCTCATGATTCCACGTAAAGGGTAAGGAACACTGTACCTTTATTGTAAAAAAATGGAGAAACGAGAATAACCAGTATATTTATAATTGTGAAGATGATATGGTATGCCAGGGGCCGAAAAGGAACACACTTCTTTTGTCAGAAAGACTCAATTTGTCCTCTTAATATTGAAATTACCATGCTACATATGACT
>NW_017048027.1:0-226 GCF_001483705.2 Eufriesea mexicana | reverse complement strand
ATTCAATGCTCACACTTCTCCTGAATTTTTAGTTCCCCAAGACCACGAGAAAGACACAGGGAAGCCCAATCGATCCAAAACTAAATACTACCCCCTTCTCTCGATTTTACACCCATAGCTTTGCAATGATATTCAGCTTTCACTCATAACTCAACATTTACTATCACAAACTTAATTCTCCCAGATGTCCATAACTTAGATCAACAAATTCTAATTATCATTCAGT
>NW_017048026.1:0-226 GCF_001483705.2 Eufriesea mexicana | reverse complement strand
CCCAACCTTTCACCCACCCTTTAGTCCATCCACCCATCCAATCACCCACCCGCACATCCATACACCCATACATTAATCCGTCCATACATACATTCATCCATACATCATCCCACGCATTAATCCATCGATCCATCCATCCATCCATCCATACATCCATCTACAAGTCAATCCATCCATCTATACATCCATACATACATCAATACATACATCCATACATACAATCATA
>NW_017048025.1:0-226 GCF_001483705.2 Eufriesea mexicana | reverse complement strand
AGATCATCACGATATCAGACGAAAATGTCAATAAAATTGAATTTTCCGGAGAGATTCTATACCGTTGCAATTGTTACATCTTGCCAATATAATCTTTCCACCTTTTTAATGCAAGAAAGTTAACTCACCACGACATTACTCGAAAATGTCAATAAAATTGAAATTTCCGGCCACATTCTACACCATTGCAATGGCTATAGTACGCCAAAAGGATCATTCCTCCATA
>NW_017048024.1:0-226 GCF_001483705.2 Eufriesea mexicana | reverse complement strand
ACCTGGAAAATTGAATTTTATTGACATTTTCGGCTAATATTGTGGTGACCTAACTTTCTTGGGAATATAAGGAGGAAAGATTCTGCTGTCGCGCTATAGTCATTGCGATGCTCTAGAATCAGGTAGAAAATTCATTTTTATAGACATTTTCGACTGATATATCGGTGAACCAACTTTCTTGCATGAATAAGGAAGAAATGTCCTGTTGGCGTGCTATAGCCATGCA
>NW_017048023.1:0-226 GCF_001483705.2 Eufriesea mexicana | reverse complement strand
ATCCCAGTAGTTCATCGAATAGCCGTGTGAGCACAAAAGTAAAAGCTATCCTGACCAAAGTTATCATAACGCTACCCAACCTATCGTAACCTGACCCAAAATAACATGCCAAGACCGCTATTACTGACCTTCCCAGAGCGGGGCTGAAGATAATATAGCACTGTAGTGCGCAGGAACTGGCCTAATAGCAGACTATCGCAATAAAGTCAAAGCTATCCTCCACAAG
>NW_017048022.1:0-226 GCF_001483705.2 Eufriesea mexicana | reverse complement strand
CCAACGATGAGACATTCGAATATTATACGAAATATTCGAATGTTAAATAAAAATAAATAGAAACCCAGAAAAGTCTGAAAAAATAAAAAATTATTAAAATCTGAAAAAGAATAAAATAATTAACAACTGAAAACAAAAATAAATTATTAATAGCTGAAAATAAAGAAACAATTAGTAAATGGTTTAATGGGGTGGGGTGAGGGTGGGGTGGCTAGCCCCAACCTCA
>NW_017048021.1:0-226 GCF_001483705.2 Eufriesea mexicana | reverse complement strand
AATTAGTCCAACTGCTAAAGTGCTGTGATGATGGCTGAACTCAGTACTGTTTCAGCGATTGCTAATTCCACAAGGTAACACGGGCCTGCATTCTGTAAGTGTAGGATTGCTATAGAATCTAGATCATCATTGAACAGGTTAATCCCACTGCTGCACCAATCTGTTGGTGGATGTACCATCTGACATACTGTGAATTCTTAGTACCTCTAGCCATAACTGACGTATA
>NW_017048020.1:0-226 GCF_001483705.2 Eufriesea mexicana | reverse complement strand
TAGCTTTGTCTCTTGCGCTATGTACTGCCCTTCCGTGGGTTTCTGCGCTTTACTGGGCTATAGGTTGTTCTGCTTGGCTCTGCAGAGGCTAGCGGAAGTGGTTTCGGCACGTTACGATGTGTTACTCCACGTTCGCTTAGTCTAGGTTTGTTGAGCTCAGGTACGGCAATCTTTGACCTTTTCGCTATACACCGCTATTCGGTGCATTTCTGCGCTATACTTTGCT
>NW_017048019.1:0-226 GCF_001483705.2 Eufriesea mexicana | reverse complement strand
GTTACGTACGGAAAGGTTGAGTTAGGCTATGTTTGGATAGCATAGCTTCAACTTTTGTACTGTGCCCTGCTATTCGGGGGACTTGTGCGATCTACTGTGCTCTAGCATGTCCTGCATGGCTCTGGAGAAAGCAGCAATAGCGATCTCGGTACGTTAGCTGGAGTTAGGCAAAGTTCGTCTATGTTCCCTTCGTTTGGGTTAGGTTCGGGTATCTTTGAATATCCTG
>NW_017048018.1:0-226 GCF_001483705.2 Eufriesea mexicana | reverse complement strand
CATTATAGATCTTGAATAGGGCTATTCTGTGGCAAGTAGATGGCTGTACTTGCCATTGGGCTGGAGGCGATAGGCCATCTGTTCACCAAGATATAACAGATTATAGACCTTGAATAGGCATATTCTCTTGCAAGTAGATGGCTGTTCTTGCCATTGAATTGGTGGCGTTGGACGATCTATTCACCAAGGTATAAAACGTTATAGACTTTGAATAGACCTATTCCCT
>NW_017048017.1:0-226 GCF_001483705.2 Eufriesea mexicana | reverse complement strand
TGCTATTTGTTGGCTTTCCGCGTTCCACTATGATCTAGTGTATTCTGCTTGGCTCCGGGTAGGTCAGCAATAGTGGTTTCGTCACCTTAGTTGAAGTTATAATGCGTTTGGTTATACTACGTTTAGATATCGTGGGATAGGGTATCTTTGATATTTCTGCTATACACGGCTATTAGGTGGATTTCTACGCTACACGTTGACCTACTATACCCTTGACTCGACTCCG
>NW_017048016.1:0-226 GCF_001483705.2 Eufriesea mexicana | reverse complement strand
CAACCATATTCAGTATTATTGCAATGGCTATAGCACTCAAAAAGCATCTTTCCTCCTTACTTACGCAAGGATGTTTGCTCACCACGATATTAGACCAAAATGTCAATAAAATTGAATTTTCTTTCCAGATTCTACAGCATTGCAATGGCTAAAGCTAGGCAAAAGAATCTCCCCTCCTTATTTATGCAATAAGGTTAGCTCACCACGTTACTAGTGGAAAATATCA
>NW_017048015.1:0-226 GCF_001483705.2 Eufriesea mexicana | reverse complement strand
GTCAATAAAATTGAATTTTCCAACCTGATTCCATTGTATCGAAATGGCTATAGCAGGCCAATAAATTCGTTCCACATTGTTTATGCAAGAAAGTTAGCTTTCCACGATATTAGACAAAAATGTCAATGAGATTGAATTTTCCGGCTAGATTCTACGACATTGAAATCTCAATAGCACTCCAAAAGGATCATTCCTCCTTACTTATGCAAGGAAGTCATTTCACCAC
>NW_017048014.1:0-226 GCF_001483705.2 Eufriesea mexicana | reverse complement strand
GAACGCGCGGCATTCGCGCGATCCAGAAATCGTAACGAGTATTTATCGATTATCGTAATTAGGAAACTTTCGCATCGGGGATGGATAAGGAAACGAGAAACAGGAATGTTGCGTCTGCTGGCGACACAAAGTAAACCATTCTTTCTTCCGCGTTTCATGCGAGAAATAAAGTTCTTGCGTTGCTAACAACCATTTACAAGCGCAACGTCGACGGAAGGGTAAGCAG
>NW_017048013.1:0-226 GCF_001483705.2 Eufriesea mexicana | reverse complement strand
TTGTAATAAATTTTCACTATGCCTTTTTAGATCATCGAATTAATCGAATTCAAAAATCCACGATTGCTTTAAAATCACACGTTCACTTATAGAAAATTAATCCAAAAATTAGTCTCGCTCAAACATTTCACTTTTGCTTATCCACATTTTCTTTTACATTATGTACATTATTTACAATTATTTACATTTTTGGAAATACTTATTTATCACATTTCACGACATTTTT
>NW_017048012.1:0-226 GCF_001483705.2 Eufriesea mexicana | reverse complement strand
TAATGAGGAAAGAATCTATTGGCGTGCTATAGCCATTGCAACGCTGTAGCATCAGGAGCGAAAGTCAAATTGATTGATATTTTCGACTAGTATCGTGGTGATTTAACGTTCTTGCGTAAATAAGGAGGAAGAATTCTATTTGCGTGTTATAGCCATTGCAATCCTATAGAATCTGTCTGGAAAATTCAATTTTATTCACATTTTCGACTAATATCGTCGTCAGCTA
>NW_017048011.1:0-226 GCF_001483705.2 Eufriesea mexicana | reverse complement strand
TTGCCATTGGACTGAAGGCGTTAGGCGCCCTACTCGCCAAGCTATAACAGATTATAGATTTTGGTTAGACCAAATCTCTGGCAAGATGATGGCTGTACTTGCCATTGGATTGAAGGAGTTAAGCGATCTATTCACCATGCTACAACAGGTTATAGAATTCGAATAGATCTATTCTCCGGCAACTTGATGGCTGTACTTGCCATTAGATTGAAGGCGTTAGGCGACC
>NW_017048010.1:0-226 GCF_001483705.2 Eufriesea mexicana | reverse complement strand
ATACATACATCCATACATACATCCATACGTACATCCATACATACATCCATACGAACACCCATACATACGCCCTTCCATTCAAGCACCCGTACATCCATACAACCATACAACCACACATTCATAGTTACATGCATCCTTTCATCCATCCATCCATTCATCCATTCATCCATCCATCCATACATCCATCCATATACCATCCATACATCCAAACATACATCCATCCAAA
>NW_017048009.1:0-226 GCF_001483705.2 Eufriesea mexicana | reverse complement strand
ATTCACGTTTATTTTTAATAAAGTTTCCTTGAAATTCTTGAAATGTATGTTAATTAATTACTTCAGTTTCTAAACATAATTCTAAAATTATTTTATCGATATATCAATTTATCGTTTAACAATTGTATTAACTTTGGTAAAGGTACTCGAAATAATACTTCTTCGTAAATTGCGTCTCGTGTGAAGGGTACCATCCCCAATTATAATCTTCCTACGCCAATGTGGA
>NW_017048008.1:0-226 GCF_001483705.2 Eufriesea mexicana | reverse complement strand
GCATAACCATACGTAATCTAACTACGACTGATCGTCCTGCACTGCTACTGCAGACCTTCGCAGGGCCAATCAGAACATACTGCAGCGCAGTATATCACAGAAATCAGCCGCGATGCAATGAATAGCACAAAAGCCAAACGCACCCTAACACAAACTGATCAAACCTAACCTACCCGAACGTAGCATAACTCAACGTAACCTGCCGATACCATTGTCGCTGGCCCTC
>NW_017048007.1:0-226 GCF_001483705.2 Eufriesea mexicana | reverse complement strand
CTGTGCAATCACCGACCCTAGCCAGGGCAGCGGCCACCTCGCGGGGGAGTGACAGAGTCGTCGAGCCCTGTCACCCGCAGCACCGCTTTTTTGGTGGGAACCGTAGCTCGCACGCCGGATCCCTCCAAGTCTCCGCTCATTCGCCCGGCGAGAGCGGCGGCTCACTGTGCGCCCTCGGGTCCGCCGGCCTCCAGCAGGAGACCCCCGGAAGCGGCCCGACGGTGGC
>NW_017048006.1:0-226 GCF_001483705.2 Eufriesea mexicana | reverse complement strand
TAAAATTGAATTTTCCAGCCAGATTCCATAGCATTGCAATGGCTATAGCACGCCAATAGTATCATTCCTCCTTATATATACAAAGAAGATAGCTCACCACCATATTAGTCGTAAATGTCAATAAAATTGAATCTGCCAGGAACATTCTATATCATTGCAATATCTATAGCACGCCAAAAGAATCTTTCCTCCTTATTTATGCAATAAAGGTAGCGCACCACAATAT
>NW_017048005.1:0-226 GCF_001483705.2 Eufriesea mexicana | reverse complement strand
AGTAGATGGCTGTAATTGCCATTGGATTGAAGGCGATAGGCGAACTACTCACCAAGCTATAACAGGTTTTGGATTTTGAATAGAAATATTCTCTGGCAGGAAGATGGCTGTACTTGCCATTGGATTGAAGGCTAAATGCGATCTATTCACCAAGCTATATCACGTTATAGATTTTGAATATACATATTCTCTGGCAAGTAGATGGCTGCACTTGCCATTGGATTGA
>NW_017048004.1:0-226 GCF_001483705.2 Eufriesea mexicana | reverse complement strand
GTAGCATTGCAAAGCCAATAGCACGACAATAGAATCTTTCCTTCGTATTTATGCGAGATAGTTTACTCACCACGATATTTGCCGAAAATGTCAATAAAATCGAACTTTCCAGCCCGTTTCTGCAGCATTGCAAAGCCTATAGCACGACAATAGAATCTTTCCATCGTATTTATGCGAGATATTTAACTCACCACGATATTAGCCGAAAATGTCAATAAAATTGAAT
>NW_017048003.1:0-226 GCF_001483705.2 Eufriesea mexicana | reverse complement strand
GTGTTCGAGTCACGATAGGTATGGATACGTTACGTTTCGGTAGGTTGGGTTAGGTTAGGTTTGATTAGTGTAGGTTTGACTTTAGTGCTATACGTTGCTATTCAGCGGATTTCTGCGCTCCACTGTGCAGTAATATGTTCAGCGTGGCCCTGGGGAAGCCAGAAACGGTGTTCTCTGTTCGCTAGGATTAGTACAGCTGCGTTTGGTTAGGCTAGGTTGAGACTGG
>NW_017048002.1:0-226 GCF_001483705.2 Eufriesea mexicana | reverse complement strand
ATACTAGGGCTGAGTGGAGCTCAGCAAAATCACCGAAAGCTGTGTATAGCACAGAAGTCAAAGATATCCTATCCCTACATAACCAGACGTAAGAGAACCACACGCAACATAAGTGAGCCTAATGTGCCGAGACGGCTATTGCTGCACTCCCCAGTGCCAGTCAGAACATATTAGAGTGGAGTAGATCGCTGGAATCCACAGAATAGCGGGGTACAGCACAAAAGAA
>NW_017048001.1:0-226 GCF_001483705.2 Eufriesea mexicana | reverse complement strand
CCTTTCCTAACCTAACATAACGAAACCTAACCTAACATGACCTAACCAAACCTAGCTAACCTATCTTAATATAACCTAACATAACCAAACCCATCCAATCCAAACCTAACCTAATCAAACCTAACCTAAGCTCACATATCCTAACCAAACCTATCGCAAGCATACCTAACCTAACCTAACCTGACATAATCTAACCTGACCTGACCTGACCTGTCCTGACCTGACC
>NW_017048000.1:0-226 GCF_001483705.2 Eufriesea mexicana | reverse complement strand
GCCATTGGATTGAAGGCGATAGGTAATCTGTTCGCGAAGCTGTGACAGCTGATAGATTTTGAAGAGACTTATTCTGTGGCAAGAAGATGGCTGTATAGAATGGCATTTGCCATTGGATTGAAGGGGTTTGGCGATCTATTCGCCAAGCTACAGCAGTTTATAAATTTTGAATAGACCTATTCTCTGGTAAGTAGGTGGCAGTACCTGCCATTGGATTACAGGCGTT
>NW_017047999.1:0-226 GCF_001483705.2 Eufriesea mexicana | reverse complement strand
GTCAGTACACATGAAATAGATCAATAACGATCTATTGGATATATTGGATAGATCTGCTGATCTCTTTTATAACTAGGCAACAGTAGATTCAGCATACTCTACTCAGTCGCAATGAGGCATCCAGTGTGACCAGAGCGAAAAATACACAGTCATCATAACAAGATAAAATAGAGTAAAGTGAACAACGATATTAATTTTCCTTGGACAGTGATTCAATAAAATCTGC
>NW_017047998.1:0-226 GCF_001483705.2 Eufriesea mexicana | reverse complement strand
CATGTTACGTTTGGTTAGGTTAGGGTAGGGTTTGTTTGACTCATGTGCTATACACTGCTATTCGGTGAATTTCTGCGCTCCACATGGATCTAGTATAATTTGTGCAACCCTGGGGAGGCCAGTAATAGTGGTCTCCGCAGGTTAGGTTTAGTTGGGCTACGTTTGGTCAGTTTATGCCAGTTTGGGTTATGTTTGGATAGCTTTGCCTTTCGTTGTGCAAACTGTT
>NW_017047997.1:0-226 GCF_001483705.2 Eufriesea mexicana | reverse complement strand
GCTTTGCTCTACTGTACACAGTTCGACTGCTGGGAGGCCAGTAAAAGTGGTCTTGGCGCGTCAGGTTGTGTTAGTCTACGTTTGGTTAGGGTATGTTAGTCTGTGTTAGGTCAGGATAGCTTCAACTTTCGTGTTATAACCTGTTGTACGGTGGAGTTCTGCTCTCTACTGTGCTGGAATATATTCTGCTTGGCTCTGGGGAGGCCAGCAATAGTGGCCTCAGCAC
>NW_017047996.1:0-226 GCF_001483705.2 Eufriesea mexicana | reverse complement strand
ATAGATCGCCTAACGCCGTCAATCCAATGGCAAGAACAGGCATCTGCTTGCCAGAGAACAAGCCTATGCAATATCTATAATCTGTTATAGCTTTGTGAATAGATCGCCAAGCGCGTTCAATCCAATGGCAGGTACAGCCACCTAGTTGCAAGAGGATAGGTCAATTCAGAACCTATAACCTGTTGTAGCTTGGTGAACAGAACGTCCAACGCCTTCAATCCAATGG
>NW_017047995.1:0-226 GCF_001483705.2 Eufriesea mexicana | reverse complement strand
ACGATCTCCGCTCTGGTCGATGCTAACAACGAAATATTATTACCAATATTCAACTGGCGAATATGAGAGACATTTTTACACGAAAATTAGATTTTTGATATATAATGAAATTTAGTGTATAATTGAAAAAATTCGAAAATTGAGAAACTATTGAAAATGACAATGTAATAAGTTGGAGTTAGTGTTACCATTTAGAAAAGTGTAAAAATATGTATATGTCATAACG
>NW_017047994.1:0-226 GCF_001483705.2 Eufriesea mexicana | reverse complement strand
GCCATTGGATTGAAGGCGTTATGCGATCTATTCACCAAGCTATAACAGGTTTTAGATTTTGAAGAGAAATGTTCTCTGGCAAGTAGATGGCTGTACTTGCCATTGGTTGAAGGCGTTAGGCGGTCTATTCACCATGCTATAGCAGGTTATAGACTTTGAATATACCAATTCCCAGGCAAGCAGATGGCTGTACTTGCCATTGGATTGAAGGCGTTAAGCGATCTAT
>NW_017047993.1:0-226 GCF_001483705.2 Eufriesea mexicana | reverse complement strand
ACGATACTAGTAGAAAATGACAATAAAATTGATCTATCCATCCAGATTCTGTAGCATTGCAATGGCAATAGCAGGCCAATAGAATCTTTCCTCCTCACTTATACAAGGAAGTTGGCTCGCCACGATAATAGTCGAAAATGTCTTTGAAATTGAATTTTCCAGCAAGATTCTATTGCAATGCAATGCCTATAGCACGCCATTAGAATCAATCCTCCTTATATATGCG
>NW_017047992.1:0-226 GCF_001483705.2 Eufriesea mexicana | reverse complement strand
AGAATAAGATATATATAGTGCGATTATGGTTAGTTACTTTTGCAATGACAGTGAGGCACTTATTACATCTATCAAGGGAGCAATGTTGCCGTTTGATATATCTCTTCATAGATGATGTTCATCCCACGGCAATTCTAGAACGAGAAGTGCAGATACATTATCACCAGAGAAATTAGCAATTGAAAACACAGTACTGAGTACAGCCATCATCACTGTAATGTAGGCG
>NW_017047991.1:0-226 GCF_001483705.2 Eufriesea mexicana | reverse complement strand
TGAATTTTCCAGGCATATTCTATAGCATTGCGATGGCTATAGCACGCCAATTAAATCCTTCATTCTTCTTTATGAAAGAAAGCTACCTCACCACAATATTAGACGGAAATGTCAATAAAATTGAATTTGCGAGCTGGATGCTATAGCAATGAATGGCTATAGTACGCCAGTAGCATCTACCCTCCTTATTTACGCAATAAAGTTAGCTCACCACGATATTAGTCAA
>NW_017047990.1:0-226 GCF_001483705.2 Eufriesea mexicana | reverse complement strand
TTAGGCTTGGTTGGGATTTATTTGACTTTTGTGCTGTTCCCTGCTACCCGGTGAATATCTGAGATCTACTGTGCTCTAATATGCTCTGTTGTTTTCTGAGGGGTCAGCAACAGTGGCCGTGGCGCGTTAGATTCTGTTTGGTTACATTTTGTTAGATTAGGTGTGTTTGGGTTCGTTTGGGATGTCTTTGACTTCTGTGTTACATACTGCCATTTAATAGAATTCC
>NW_017047989.1:0-226 GCF_001483705.2 Eufriesea mexicana | reverse complement strand
TGCGTGATGTACGCGGTTGTTCGGCGGATTTCTGCGATCTACTATGCTCCAGTATATTCGGCTAGTCTCTGGGGAGGAGCAATAGTGGTCTCGGCTCGTTAGGATGAGCTAAGCAACATTGGGTTATCTTACGTTTGGCCATGTTAGCATAGGGTAAGTTCGGCTTTTGCGCCGTGCACTGCGATTGTATGGGCTTCTGCGCTCTACTCTCCTGTAGTATGATCTG
>NW_017047988.1:0-226 GCF_001483705.2 Eufriesea mexicana | reverse complement strand
TCCGCTGAATAACAGTCTATACCAGGAAAGTCAAAGCTATCCGTACCTAACCCAGACGAACATGTCATAACCAAACGTTACCTAACCAAACCTAACGTGCGCCGACCGTTATTTCTGGCCTCGCGAGAGCCTAGCGGAACGTATTATAGGAGTGGAGAGTGCTGAAGTCTTCAGAACCGCAGGGTACACCAGAATAGTCAAAGCTATGCAAAGCGGACCCGAGCAA
>NW_017047987.1:0-226 GCF_001483705.2 Eufriesea mexicana | reverse complement strand
ATAGGTCTATTCAAAATCTATAACCTGTTACGGCTTCTTGAATAGATCGCCAAACGCCTTCAACCCAATGGCAAGTACAGCTATCTACTTGCCATAGAATAGGTCTATTCTAAATATATAATCTCATGTAGCTTGGTGAATAGGTCGCCTAACGCATTCAACGATTGGCAAGTACAGCCATCTACTTCCCAGAGAATAGTTCTATTCAAAATCTGTAACCTGTTAT
>NW_017047986.1:0-226 GCF_001483705.2 Eufriesea mexicana | reverse complement strand
GCCAAGCAAAATATACTAGAACACAGTAGAGCGCAGTAATCCACAGAATTTCGGTGTAAAGCACAAAGGTCTAAGATATCCATACCTAACCTGTCCTACCCTAACATCGCCGAAAGTAGCCTAACTAAATGTAACGTGCCGCGACCACATTTGCTGGCCTCCTAGGAGTCGAGCAGAGCATACTGCAGCACCGTAGAGCGCAGAAGGTCAACAAATAGCAGTGTAC
>NW_017047985.1:0-226 GCF_001483705.2 Eufriesea mexicana | reverse complement strand
ATAAAATTGAATTTTCCAGTCAGATTCTAGAGCATTGCAATGGCTATAGTACGCCAGGAGAATCTTTCCTCCTTATATATGCAAAAAGGTTAGGACACCACGATAGTAATCGAAAACGTCAAAAATATTGAATTTTCCAGCCAGATTCTACAGCATTTCAATAGCTATATCACGCCAATAGTATCTACCGTCCTTATTTATGCAAGAAAGTTATGTCTCCACGGTA
>NW_017047984.1:0-226 GCF_001483705.2 Eufriesea mexicana | reverse complement strand
ACAGGATTGCAATGGCTATAGTACGCCAATAGGATCTTTCCTCCATACTTATGCCAGGAAGCTGGCTAACCAAGATATTAATAGAAAATGTCAATAAAACCGAACTTTCCTGCCCGTTTCTGCAGCATTGCAATGACCATAGCACGCCAAACGTATCTTTCCACCTTACTTATGCAAGGAATTTGGCTCACCACGATATTAATCGTAAAAGTCTATAAAATTGAAT
>NW_017047983.1:0-226 GCF_001483705.2 Eufriesea mexicana | reverse complement strand
CAGAAATCTCCGAATGGCAGTGCACATGTCAAGAGTTATAGCTACATCTACCCAAACTTAGCCTAACCCAACCTGACCGAACGTAACGTGACTAAGCGTAACGTGCAGAGGCCACAATTTCTGGCCTCTCCAGAGCCAAGCAGAAAATACTAGAGCACAGTATAGCGCAGAATCCACAGCATTGCACTGAATAGCACAAGAATCGAAGATATCCTATCGTAACAGT
>NW_017047982.1:0-226 GCF_001483705.2 Eufriesea mexicana | reverse complement strand
TGGATGCATTTACGGATGTATCTATGGATGTATGTATGGATGAGTGTATGGGGGTATGCATGATTGTATGGATGTACGTATGGATCGATGATGGCATGGATGCGTGTATTCATGGATGTATGAATGTGTGGATGTATGGATGTATGTATGGATGAATGTATTTTTGTATGTATGGATGTATGTATTGATGTCTGTATGGATGCATGTATGGATGGATGGATGGGTG
>NW_017047981.1:0-226 GCF_001483705.2 Eufriesea mexicana | reverse complement strand
TTAGAGCACAACAGAGCGCAGCAATCCTATGAACAGCAGTGTACAGCACAAAAGGCGAAGCTGCCCTATCCTAACATATCCCAAGCCAACGTGCGGTGTCCACTATTGCTGCCCTCCCCAGAGCCAAGCAGAACGTATGGGAGGAGAGTAATGCACAGAAGTTCATAGTATTGTGGTTCATATCGCAAGAGTCAAAGTTATCCGACCCTAACCAAGCCAAACGTAA
>NW_017047980.1:0-226 GCF_001483705.2 Eufriesea mexicana | reverse complement strand
TTTGCTGTAGCTATTGCAACTCGATACAACTTGAATAAAAAGTTCAATTATATTGACATTCTCGACTAATACCGCGGTGAGGTAATTTTTTTACATAAATAGGGAGGAAAAATTCTATTGGTTTGCTATAGCCATTGCAATTCACTAGAATTTGACTAGAAAGTTCAATTGTATTGACATTTTTAACTGATATCGTGGTGTGGTAGCTTTTTGTATAAATAAGGAG
>NW_017047979.1:0-226 GCF_001483705.2 Eufriesea mexicana | reverse complement strand
AATTATTTTCTAAAAATTCCATACAACGAAGATTTTAATTGTAAAATCTAAAATTGTTTTTGCTATAAATTTATTTATTTTGTTTAAATATTTTCCATCCCCCTTTTGAGACGATCAGTGTGTTTTTGTTTTATTTAAACATTTAATTCTTTGTAATTGATCATAGTTAAAGTCGATGTGCACGGTATCATTGTTTCCGTCGAAAGATTGCGATTCTCATCTCGGT
>NW_017047978.1:0-226 GCF_001483705.2 Eufriesea mexicana | reverse complement strand
TTGACTTTCGTGGTACACACTGAATTTCGGTGGACTTCTACGGTTTGCTGTGCTCTACTCTATTCTGCTTGCCCGTGGAAAGACCAGCAACAGCGGTCGCGGCACGTTATGTTGAGTTAGCGTATGTTTGACTACGCAGATATACATAGATTAACAGCGTATTGCGCAAAAGTCCAATCTAGCCTACCCTAACCTAACTAAACGTAACAAAATCTTACGTAACCGA
>NW_017047977.1:0-226 GCF_001483705.2 Eufriesea mexicana | reverse complement strand
GTATGCATGAGATACCAATATCTAATGAATTCGGGTTATCGTGATAAACGAGTATGCGTGTAAAGATGAAAGTAGAAAGAACAAACCAGAGAGATTGGGTATAGCTCAATTGTAATTGAGTCGTAATAGTGAAAATATGCATGAGCGTGTGATTGCGAGAAACGAATTAGATTTATATTTAATATTTGTATTCGATCATTTTCGTAATAAAATAAAGAATCGTTCT
>NW_017047976.1:0-226 GCF_001483705.2 Eufriesea mexicana | reverse complement strand
GATAACACGAATCGACTATACACGTACGATTTGGTACACTCTCTTCCGCATACCAACCCTCCATCCACCCTCAGATTCTTTCCCTTTCTCGTACAATCATCCATTACTTCCCCACACCTCGCACACTCTCATAGACAAACTGTGGCACGATGAGCAGAATAACGGTCCGAGTTTCTTTCTCGTTCCACGAACGATCTATCGGAATTAATCGAGAGTTCTATCGATC
>NW_017047975.1:0-226 GCF_001483705.2 Eufriesea mexicana | reverse complement strand
TTTTATTGACCTTTCCGGATAATGTTGTGGTGAGCTATGATCCTTGCATAAATAAGAAGGATAAAATGTATTGGCGTGCTATGGCCATTGCAGTGCAATACAATATGGCTGGAAAACATAATTATATTTACATGTTCGACTAATATCGGGGTGAGCTAACTTCCTTACATAAATAAGGAGGAAAGAATCTATTGGCCTGCTATATCCATTGCAATGATATATAATC
>NW_017047974.1:0-226 GCF_001483705.2 Eufriesea mexicana | reverse complement strand
TAGCAGAGCAACGTAGGACACTGAAGTCGACCGGATAGCAATGTACAGAGCAAAAGTCAAAGCAATCCTCTCCCAACATATTCAAATATAACATTACCCTACGCAACGTAGCTCAACCTAATGTGCCGAAACGGCAATCGCTGGCCTGGGTTGAACAGGGTAAAGCAGATCAATGTAGAGCGCAGGAATCCACCGAATAGCGTGTATAGAGCAAAAGTCGGCGATA
>NW_017047973.1:0-226 GCF_001483705.2 Eufriesea mexicana | reverse complement strand
GTGATATAACCAAACGCTAACTTACATAACCTAACGTGCCGAGACCACTATTGCGAGAAACCCTTCAGCCAAGCATCATATACTAAGGCATAGTAGATCACAGAGTGCTGCCTAAGCGTGCTTATAGCGGGAAAGTCAGATATATCGCAACCCAACGCGACCTAACCTAGCCTAACCAAACGTAGACTAACAAAGCATACCGTGCCGAGACCACTATTTTTGTAAC
>NW_017047972.1:0-226 GCF_001483705.2 Eufriesea mexicana | reverse complement strand
CTACAACGAATAATCTCTAAAATATGTGTTACACCAAAAAATGTTTAAAATAGAAATTATACGGTGTCGAAGAGAATATATTTATTTGTTCATTAGATATTAAGGTAATATTGAATTTTTTTAATGGAATACGCACTCTATGTGACAACATTTAAAACAACAGTTGTCTACAAATCACGTGACTCATCCTGTTTACTTATATACAAAATTAATAATTTATATGAAT
>NW_017047971.1:0-226 GCF_001483705.2 Eufriesea mexicana | reverse complement strand
CTAACGCCTTCATTCCAGTGGCAAGTACAGCCATCTACTTGCCAGAGAATTGTTCTATTGAAAGTCTATTGCCTGCTATAGCTCGGTGAATAGATAGCATAACGCCTCCAATACAATGGCAATTGCAGCCACCTGGTTGCCAGGGAATAGGTCTATTCAAAGACTATAACGTTTTTTACCTTGGTGAATAGATCGTCTAACGCCTCCAATTCAATGGCAAGTACAG
>NW_017047970.1:0-226 GCF_001483705.2 Eufriesea mexicana | reverse complement strand
GGTAAGATGAATTTTATTGACATTTTCGACAAATACCGTGGTGAGCTAACTTCCTTGCAAAGGAAAGGAGGAAAGATACTTTTGGTGTGGTATAGCCATTGCAATGCTGTAGAGTCTGCCTGGAAAATTCAATTTTATTGGCATTTTCGACTAATATCGTAGGAAGCTAACTTTCTCGCATAAATAAGGAGGAGAGATTCTATTAGCGTGCTGTAGCCATTGCATT
>NW_017047969.1:0-226 GCF_001483705.2 Eufriesea mexicana | reverse complement strand
TTTTGTGTTGTGAACTGCAATGCGGTGGATTTCTGCCCTCTACTGTGCTCAAGTATGTTCTGCTTAGATCTGGGGAGGCCAGCGATACTGGTTGCGGCACGTAGGTTGAGCTAGATTTCGTTTGGCTTTGTTAAGTAACGCTGGCTTATGATAGGATACCTTTGACTCTTGTGCGCAACACCGATACTCTATGTACTACTGCGCTCTGCTGGGCTCTACCATATTC
>NW_017047968.1:0-226 GCF_001483705.2 Eufriesea mexicana | reverse complement strand
CCAATGGTAAGCACAGCCATCTGCTTGCCAGAGAATAGTTCTGATCAAAATATATAACCTGCTATAGCTTGGTGAATAGATCGCCTGACGCCTTCAATCCAATGGCTAGTACATGCATCTACATGTCAGAGAATAGGTCTATTCAATATCTATAATCTGTTAAAACTTGGTGCATAGATCGCCTAACGCCTTCAATCCAATGGCAAGTACAGCCATCTACTTGCCG
>NW_017047967.1:0-226 GCF_001483705.2 Eufriesea mexicana | reverse complement strand
ATTCGATGCCTGCAATTGCCACAGGACTGAAGGCGTTATGCGATCTATTCACCATGCTACAACAGGATATATATTTTGGATAGACCTATTATCTGCCAAGTAGATGGCCTTACTTGCCATTCGTTGAAGGCGATAGGCGACCTATTGACCAAGCTATAACGGGTTATATATTTTGAATAAACCTATTCTCTGGGAAGTAGATGGCTGTACTTGCAATTGGATTGAA
>NW_017047966.1:0-226 GCF_001483705.2 Eufriesea mexicana | reverse complement strand
TGGATGTATGTATGTATGAATGTAAGGCTGTAAGAATGTATGGATGTTTGCATGTATGGATGTTCTTATGTATGGATGTATGGATGGCTGGATGGATGTATTGATGTATGTATGGTTGTATGGATGGATGGATGGATGCTTGGTGGATGGATGTATGGGTGGGGAGATGTATGGATCGATGGACGAATGGATGGGATGATGAGTGGATGGATGGGTGTATGGGAGG
>NW_017047965.1:0-226 GCF_001483705.2 Eufriesea mexicana | reverse complement strand
GAAGTATACACCAAGCTATAACAGATTGCAGACTTTGAATAGCTCTGTTCTTTGGCAAGAAGACGACTGTACTTGCCACTGGATTGAAGGGGGTTGGCGATCTATTCAGCAAGCTATTACAGATTAAAAAATTTGATCTTACCAATTCTCTGGCAAGAAGATTGCTGTTCTTGCCATTGGATTGAAGACGTTAGGCGATGTATTCACCAAGCTATAACATAATTTA
>NW_017047964.1:0-226 GCF_001483705.2 Eufriesea mexicana | reverse complement strand
TGTCAATAAATCTGAATTTTCTATCCAGATACTATATAATTGCACTGGCCATAGCTGGCCAATGGAATCTTCCCACCGTATTTATGCAAGAATGTTAGCTCACCACGATATTAGTAGAAAAGGTCACTGAAATTGAATTTTCGTGCCAGATGCTACAGCGTTACAATGCCTATAGCACTCCAAAAGAATCTTTCCTCATTATTAATGCATGAAAGTTAGCTCGCCT
>NW_017047963.1:0-226 GCF_001483705.2 Eufriesea mexicana | reverse complement strand
TGGAATCTTCCCCCCTTATTTGTGAAGAAAAGCTTCCTCAACAAGATGATGGTCGAAAATGTCAATAAAAATGAACTTTTCAGCCAGATTCTATTGCAGTGCAACGGTTGCAGCAACCCAATAGTATCTTACCACGTTATTTATGCAGAAAAGCCTGCTCACATCTCTATTTGCCGAAAATGTTAATAGAATTGAACTTTTCTGTCAGATTCTATTGCAATGCAAT
>NW_017047962.1:0-226 GCF_001483705.2 Eufriesea mexicana | reverse complement strand
GAGCATATCAGAGCACATTAGAGCGTAGAAATCCTCCGAATGGCAATGTATAGCACAGAGGACGAAATAGCGTATCCAAACATAGCCAAACGTAACATAAAATAACGTGACGTGACTCAACCAAGCAGGACGCGACCACTATTGCTGGCCTCGACAGAGACATGCTGAAAGTACTAGGGAGGAGTTGAGCGCAGAAATCCACCGCATTGTACTGAATAACACAAAG
>NW_017047961.1:0-226 GCF_001483705.2 Eufriesea mexicana | reverse complement strand
TATTCGCTGGCAAGTGGATGGCTGTACCTGCCATTGGATTGAAGGCGTTAGGCGATCTACTCAACCAGCTTTAACAGGATATAGATTTCGATTAGACCTATTTTCTGGCAAGTAGATGTCTGTACTTGCCATTCAATTGAAGGCGTTATGCGTTTTATTCACCAAGCTGTAACGGATTATAGATTGTGAAAAGACCTATTCTCTGGGAAGAAGATGACTGTACTTG
>NW_017047960.1:0-226 GCF_001483705.2 Eufriesea mexicana | reverse complement strand
GCTGGTGTCGCCACGGTCGAGCAGAGCGTAGTAGAGCAACGAAGAGCGCAGACATCCATCGAAGAGCAGTGTATAACACAAAAGTCAAAGCTATCCTATCCTAACCTAGCAAAACGAAACATAACCAAACGCCACATAACTCAAACCAACGTGCCGAGAGCAATATTGCAGGCATAACCACAGCCAATCAGAATATACTAGAGCAGAGCAGAGGGCAGAAATCGAC
>NW_017047959.1:0-226 GCF_001483705.2 Eufriesea mexicana | reverse complement strand
TGCCTCGACCACCAACGCTGGCCTCACGAGAGTCGTGCATAGTATAGTAGAGGATAGTAAAGCGAACAGGTCCATGGAATGGCAATGTATAGCAAGAAAGTCAAAAATATTCTGACCTACCCCACACAAACGTAATACAAACAAACGTAACCTAACACAACCTAACGTGTCAAGACCACTACTACTGGTATCCCCACGGTCGAGGAGGGTATAGTGGAGCAATGAA
>NW_017047958.1:0-226 GCF_001483705.2 Eufriesea mexicana | reverse complement strand
TTGATAATGTTAGGTTAGGCCAAGTTAGGTAAGGTTATCCTCGGCTTATGTAACATACACTACATTCCGTGGATTTCTGCGCTCTACATTTCTCTACCATACCCTGCCCTCCTCTGGGCGGGGGGGGGGCGTGAAATGTTGGTCGCTGCACGTTAGGTTGAGCTAGGTTGCGTTCTGTAAGGTTACGTTTGGTCATGTTCGGTTAGGATGACCTTGACTTTCGTGC
>NW_017047957.1:0-226 GCF_001483705.2 Eufriesea mexicana | reverse complement strand
AAGGATTCAAGTAAACTCTTGGGTCAGCGATCTTCAATTTCCAGATTTTAGAATAGTCTCAAAGGTCTGACAGTTTTTTGAGCAATCAAACAACCTAATTATTTGAAGTAAAAGTTAAAAATCAGCATAAGCTTTTAGTGATGTAGCAAGAAGATACTAAAACGAGTGATTGCGAATTAGTCATTATAGTGGCGAAGAATGAGACTCCATTTGCATGATCACAGCT
>NW_017047956.1:0-226 GCF_001483705.2 Eufriesea mexicana | reverse complement strand
CAGATTATAGTCCACAGTAGATGGCAGGTTTCACCGAATAACTACGTATATCACGAAAGCCATGACAACCCTGACCAAACATACCCCGACCTAACCTAACCAAACGTAATATAACTCAACCCAACATGCCACGAGCAATATTTCTCTCATCCCGAGAGTCGAACAGGGTATAGGGGAGCAATGTAGAGAGCAGAAATTCACCGTACAGAAGTGTATAGCGCAAAAG
>NW_017047955.1:0-226 GCF_001483705.2 Eufriesea mexicana | reverse complement strand
GAGCGCAGTTGTTATTGGCGTGCTACGGCCATTGCATTTCTATAGTATCTGGATGGAGAATTCGATTTTATTGACATTTTCGACTAATATCGTGGTGAGCTAACTTTCTTGCATACGTAAGGAGAAATGATCCCTTTGGCATGCTATAGCCATTGCAATAATATTGAGTGAGGTTGGAAAATTCAATTTTAATGAGATTTTTGTCTAATATCGTGGTGAGCTAACT
>NW_017047954.1:0-226 GCF_001483705.2 Eufriesea mexicana | reverse complement strand
TCAGGGCCATGCAGGACATATTAAAGCACAGCAGATGGCAGCAATTCGCCGAATAGTTGTTTATAGCAGGGAAGTCAAAGCTATCCTAACTAAACTTAACCTAACCAAACCTAACCATGCGTAACCTAACTCATGCACACGTTCCACGACCATAATCGCCGGGGTTCACGCAGACAAGCGGAGGATAGCAGAGCAATGCAGATCGAAGTTATCGGCCGAATAGCAG
>NW_017047953.1:0-226 GCF_001483705.2 Eufriesea mexicana | reverse complement strand
CGAGCGTAACCTAACCCTGATGTGACTACACCACAACTGCTGACCTACCCAGAGCCCAGCAGACTATACTAGAGCACAGTAGAGCGCAGAAATCGGTCGAATTGAAGCGTAAAGCAGGAAAGTAAAAGATATACAAACCTAACCCGACCTTACCTAACCTAATCGAACGTAACGAATCCCAACCTAACGTTTCTATCCAACCATTGCCGACCTCCACATCGCGAAG
>NW_017047952.1:0-226 GCF_001483705.2 Eufriesea mexicana | reverse complement strand
TCGAATTTTCAAATATTTGAATATATAAATTTTCGAGTTCTCGAATTTTGAAACCTGTGAATATATTATAATTCTTCGAATTCTCGAATTTCCGAGTGTTTAAATTTTCAAATTCTGAAATTATTGAATGTTCAAACTTTTGAATTTTCAAATTTCCAAATTATTGAATTTTCAAATATTCAAAAAGGGAATCTTCTAATCTCACGAAGTCTACGATAAATTTCAA
>NW_017047951.1:0-226 GCF_001483705.2 Eufriesea mexicana | reverse complement strand
CCAACATAAATTGCCGAAGCCACTATTGCTTGCCTTCCCAGTGCCAAGGTGAAGACACTGGAGTCATGTAGGGCGCAGAAATCCACCTAATATGAGAATATAGCGCTAAAGAGAGAGCTACCCTCTTCGTACATAACGATCCGTAATATAACCAAAGGTAACATAACACAGACTGACGTGACGCGACCACTATTGCCGGCCTCCCAAGCGCCAAGCAGAAAATATT
>NW_017047950.1:0-226 GCF_001483705.2 Eufriesea mexicana | reverse complement strand
GTTTACAAATATCGATAATTTGATTAAAATTCGAACGATTAAAATATAATATTAAAATTAATAATCTTCCAAGTTCCAGAAAATAATAAAGGTGAAAAAAAGGAGGAAACAGGGGAAACTAATAGTATAAAAAAAATAAAAAATGGAAAAAGGAAACATACACGAAGAAGACAGAGAGATTCACAGGAGCGAACCAAACGATGCAGCGATCCAAGGTCGATCCGCT
>NW_017047949.1:0-226 GCF_001483705.2 Eufriesea mexicana | reverse complement strand
GCCAGATTCTACTGCACTGCATTGGCTATATCACTCCAGAAGGATCATTTCCCCATACTTCGGTAATGAAGATAGCTCACCACGATATTAATAGAAAATGACAATAAAATTGAACTTTCCAACAAGTTTCTATAGCATTGCAATGGTAATAGCATGCCAATACAATCTTTCCTCTTTGTTTATGCAAGAAAGTTTGCACACTACGATATAAGTCGAAAATGTTGAT
>NW_017047948.1:0-226 GCF_001483705.2 Eufriesea mexicana | reverse complement strand
TTGACACTGGGGAGGCCAGCAGTAGTGGTCATGGCACGTTATGTTGAGATAGGCTACGTTTGGCTATGTTAAGGTTCGTTTTGTTGGGAGAGGATATGTTTGGCTTTAGCATCATGGTCTGCTGTTAGGAGGATTTCTGCGCCCTACAGTGCTCTAATGCTTCCAGCTTTGCTCCGGCAAGGCCGGCAAGAGTGGTCTCGGCAAGTAATGACGAGTCAGGCTAGGT
>NW_017047947.1:0-226 GCF_001483705.2 Eufriesea mexicana | reverse complement strand
TTAGAAGGGTATACTTCGTCTTTTGTGCTATACACCGCTATTCGGCGGGTTTCTGCGCTCTCACGGGCTACAATGCGATCTGCTTGGCTACGGGGTGGCCAGCAATGTTGGTATCGGCATGTTCGGTTGAGTCACGTCACGTTTCGTTGGGGTAGGTTAGGATGGCATGGTTAGGCTTTCTTCGACTTTTGTGCTACTCGCTGCTATTCGGTGGACTCCTGCGCAA
>NW_017047946.1:0-226 GCF_001483705.2 Eufriesea mexicana | reverse complement strand
GATTTATGCTATGTTTGGTTATGTTCTGTTCGTTTGGGTTAGGCTTGGGTAGCTTTGACTTTTCCGACGAACACTGCGATTATATGGATCTCTGCGTTCTACTGTCCTCTAAAGTGTTCCGCTTGCATCTGTGGAGACCAGCAATAGTGGTGGCGGCACATTAGGTTACGCTTGGTGCAGTTGCGATAGGCTGGGGTAGGGTACCTTTAACTTTTGTGCTACATAC
>NW_017047945.1:0-226 GCF_001483705.2 Eufriesea mexicana | reverse complement strand
TACGTTACGTTTGGTTAGGGTAGGCTAGCAGAACATTGACGTTTGTGCTATAAACTGCTTTCCGGTGGACTTCTGCTCACTACTGTGATCAAACATGTCCAGCTTTACCCCCGGGAGTCCAGAAATGGTGGCTGCGGCGCGTTCGGCAGGGTTTGGTTACGCATGGTTGTGTCAGGTTTGTTTGGGTTGGGATAGGATATCTTACGCTTTTGCGCTGTACTTTGAA
>NW_017047944.1:0-226 GCF_001483705.2 Eufriesea mexicana | reverse complement strand
CCTGTAGAATCTGGCTGGAAAATACAATTTTATTTACATTTTCCACTAATATCGTGATGAGCTGAGTTTCTTGCATAAATAAGGAGGAAAGATACTATTGGTGTGTCGTAGGCATTGCAAAGCTATTGAATCGTCCTGGAAAATTCAGTTTTATTGACATTTGCGACTAATATCGTGGTGAGCTATCTTTCGTGCATAAATAAGGAGGAAAGATTCTATTGATGTG
>NW_017047943.1:0-226 GCF_001483705.2 Eufriesea mexicana | reverse complement strand
TCCGCCTTTTCTGGCCTCCACAGAGACTAGCCGAATATACTAGAGCACAGTAGAGCGTAAAGATCCACCGCATTGCAGTGAACACAAAAGCCGTAGGTATCCGGGCATAACCTGACCTATCCTAACCTAACCAAACGTGGCCTAACCAAATATAACGCGCGGCGAACAATGCCCCCGGCCTCCGTATAGCCTAGCGGAATGTAGTAGAGCACAGTAGACAACAGAA
>NW_017047942.1:0-226 GCF_001483705.2 Eufriesea mexicana | reverse complement strand
AAAATGAATGATCCAGACAGTTTCTATAGCATTACAATGGCTATAGCACGCCAATAGAATCTTCCCACCTTATTTAAGCAAGAAAGTTAGCTCACCACGTTATTATTCGAAAATGTCAGTATAATTGATTTTTCCATGCAGATTATATGTCATTGCAATGGCAATAGCACGCCAATAGAATCTTTCCTCCTTATTTATGCAAGAATGCTAGCTCTACCCGATATAA
>NW_017047941.1:0-226 GCF_001483705.2 Eufriesea mexicana | reverse complement strand
CACACACGCATCCATAAATCCATACATATATCCGCTCATACATCCATCCATACATCCATACATTCGTCCATACATACACACATACATATATCCAAACATACCTCTTTAATTACATCCATACATACATTCATACATACATCCGTCCCTCCATACCTCAATCCACCCATACATCCCTCCATCCATCCATACATCCTTCCATACATACGTCCATACATATATACATCCA
>NW_017047940.1:0-226 GCF_001483705.2 Eufriesea mexicana | reverse complement strand
CTCGAAGTAGAATGTAAATTGTAATTCCTCTCGAATTTTCTATTTGCTTCGAACCGTTTCCAAGATGTTCCTGATGCATCGAGAATACTTTTCAATTCATCGATGCCTGACAGTTTCAAAATCTTAATGAGGAAGTATTATGGTCAGCGTTTGTATTCCTCTTTTAAATTTTTATTACTC
The DNA here is from genome assembly GCF_001483705.2 of Eufriesea mexicana. Lineage (NCBI taxonomy): Eukaryota > Metazoa > Arthropoda > Insecta > Hymenoptera > Apidae > Eufriesea > Eufriesea mexicana. Next base: position 46 of record NW_017047940.1, on the reverse strand, counting down.
GCAAGTTGCATTTGAAATTATTACAAGCTTCTTTCACAAACAAAAA
>NW_017047939.1:0-226 GCF_001483705.2 Eufriesea mexicana | reverse complement strand
TTGGTTCTGGGAAGGCCACCAATAGTGGTCACGGCACGTTATGTTAGGTCAGGTTACGATGGCTTAGGTTGGGTTACGCTATGTTTGGATAGGAGAGCTATATCTTCTGCGCAGTAGTCTGCTATTCGTTGTACTCCAGCGCTCTGCTGTTCTCTAGTACTTTCTGCTTGGCTCTTGGGTGCAGTAATAGCCTTCTCGGCACGATATATTGAGTTAGGGTATGTTT
>NW_017047938.1:0-226 GCF_001483705.2 Eufriesea mexicana | reverse complement strand
TCGTTGTCTTTTCTTCGTTGTCTTCAACCCTCGCTATTTATTGATACTAAACGAATCCTTCAAGAGGCCATTATAGCTCTCTCCAAAATTCAACGCGTAATAAATATTTTCCGAAATATTATATCCTTATTAATATTTTAATATAAATTTCTTGGCACCCTCGATCTACTCGAAAGTAATTCGTCACACCTATCTTAAAAGTACCGTACCTTAAACGCAGCCTACA
>NW_017047937.1:0-226 GCF_001483705.2 Eufriesea mexicana | reverse complement strand
GACTGAAAAGTCCAAATTTAGTGACATTTTCGACAAATATCGTGGTGCCCAATATTTTCTGCAAAAATCAGGAGGAAAGATCCTATGGTTTGCTACAGCCGTCGCTATGCAACAGAATCTGGCTGAAAAGTTCAATTTTATTGACATTTTCGACTAATATCTCGTTGAGCAAACTTTTCAGCGCAAATAAGGAGGAAAGATCCATTTGGTTAGCTATAGCCATTGC
>NW_017047936.1:0-226 GCF_001483705.2 Eufriesea mexicana | reverse complement strand
CCTTCCATCCATACATATATCCAACAATCCATCAACAATGCACAGATCTATAGATACACCTATACATTGATCCGTACATACATCCATGCATGCATTCTTACATTCACCCATACATACAACCATACATACGTAATTACAAGCATCCATACATACATCCATGCATACATCCATACATTCATCCAGACAAATATCCATATACACATCCTTTCTTCCGTCACACACCCAA
>NW_017047935.1:0-226 GCF_001483705.2 Eufriesea mexicana | reverse complement strand
TCCACTGTGCCCTACTATATTCTGCTTGGTCCAGGCGAGGCCAGGAATAGTGGTCGCGGCACGATATGTTGAGTTATGCTACGTTCGCTTGGGCTATGTAAGTTTGGGATAGGTTTGGGTAACGTTGACTTTTCTGCTTTACACTGCGATTCTATGGACTTCAGTGCTCCACCCTCCTCTATCATGTTCTGCCCGGCTCTGTGGAGGCCAGCAGTGGTACTCGTAC
>NW_017047934.1:0-226 GCF_001483705.2 Eufriesea mexicana | reverse complement strand
ATGTATGGTTGGATGGATGTATGGGTGGATGGATATATGGGTGGATGGATGTATGGGTGGATGTATGTATGTATGGATGGATGTATGGATGTATGTAACGATGTATGTATGTGTGTATGTACGGACGTATGTATGGATGTATGGATGTATGGATGTACGGAACTGTGTATGTATGGACGTATGGGTGTATGGATGAATGGATGGATGAATGTATGTACGAATGCAT
>NW_017047933.1:0-226 GCF_001483705.2 Eufriesea mexicana | reverse complement strand
ATATAATCTGTTACAGCTTGGTTAATAGGCCGCCTATCGCCTGCAAACAATGGCAAGTACAGCTATCATCTTGCCAGAGAATAGATCTGTTCAAAATATATAACTTGTCATAGCTTGGCGAATAGGTTGCCTAACTCCTTCAACCAATGGCAAGTACTGCCACCTACTTGCCAGAGAATAGGTCTATTCAAAATATATAACCTGGTATAGCTTGGTGAATATATCG
>NW_017047932.1:0-226 GCF_001483705.2 Eufriesea mexicana | reverse complement strand
ATTGCAGTCAATGGCACAAAAGCCGTAGATATCGTAACCCAACCAGACCTAACCTAACCTACCTGAACGTAGCATAGCTCAACGCAACATGCTGCGACCCGGGCTGCTGGCCGTCCCTGAGCCAAGCAGAGTATAGCAGATGAATGTAGATCACAGTAACTCTCCGAATATCTGTGTATAGCACAGAAGGCAAAGTAGCCTCTCTTAACCCAGCCATACTCAACAT
>NW_017047931.1:0-226 GCF_001483705.2 Eufriesea mexicana | reverse complement strand
AATACTTTTCTATAGCAATCTTATTTACTACAGGAAATACAAAACCTATCGCTCATGTAAGTACTAATTATTAAATTAAATATTATATATGCATGTTGCCTATAATTCCAATTTTATTGTGCAGCTACAAATGTTCAAGAATTAATTAGAGAAATTAGGTTTCTTGAACCGGATTTTTTCACATATTCGCGTAGAGTAATTTTTTCCTTAACAGGATTGGATATTT
>NW_017047930.1:0-226 GCF_001483705.2 Eufriesea mexicana | reverse complement strand
AATGTAGAACGCAGAGAGCCACCGAATTGCAGTGTATAGCACAAAAGTCAGATACAACATGACATAACCAGACCTTACATAACCTTTCCAAACGTAGTGCAACTAAGCATGACGTGACGATTCCAACATTTGTGGCCTACCGAGAGGCAAGCAGAGCATATTGGAGCACATTTCGTGCGCAGAAATCCACCGAATAGCGATGTATGGCACAAAAGCCAAAGTAGCA
>NW_017047929.1:0-226 GCF_001483705.2 Eufriesea mexicana | reverse complement strand
CAATTTTCGAATTTTTTCACTTATACACTTATTTGCATTATATATGAAAAATCTTATTTTCGCGTAAAAATGTCTTTGTAATTCGTCAGTTGAATATTGGTAATAATATTTTGTTGTTAGCATCGACCGGAGCGAAGATCGTCCGTTCAGTCGGTCCGAACCTACAAGACTGGCGTTCGTCCCTTTCGGTCGGTCCGAAGCGACACGACTGCAGTTCTTTTGTTAA
>NW_017047928.1:0-226 GCF_001483705.2 Eufriesea mexicana | reverse complement strand
TGGCACAGAAGTGAAACATATCCTGACCCCACACAACCTAATCTACTCTAACCAAACGTAATAGAGCAAAACCTAACTTGCCGCCACTGTTGTAGGTGGCCTCCCCGGTGCCAAGCAGAATATACAGTAGCAGAGGAGAGCGCCGAAATCCAAAGAATCGCATGGTACATCCGTAGAGTCAAAGCTATCCGACTCGGAGCCAAAAAAAATAAGATAACCAAACGTG
>NW_017047927.1:0-226 GCF_001483705.2 Eufriesea mexicana | reverse complement strand
CAAACATTATTTAACTAAGCATAACGTACTGGGACCGCTATTTCTGCCCTTCCCTGCGACTAGTGGCTCATACTAGAGCAGAGTAGAGCGCCGAAATCCACCGAAGGGCAGCGCACAACACAAAAGTAAAGGCTACCCTAACCAAACCTTGAATAATCTGACTTAACCTTACGTAACATAGCACAACGTGAAGTGCCGAGACCACTATTTCCGGGCATTCTAGTGC
>NW_017047926.1:0-226 GCF_001483705.2 Eufriesea mexicana | reverse complement strand
TAGACTTATTCTCAGGCAAGTAGATGCCTGTACTTGCCATTGGTTTGAAGGCGTTAGGCGATCAGTTCACCATGCTATATCATGTTATAGATAATGAATAGACCTATTCTCTGGCAAGTAGATGGCTGTACTTGCCCTTTGGTTGAAGGCGTTAGGCCATCTTCTCACCAAGCTATATCAAGTTATAGATTTTGAATAGACCAATTCTCTGGCAAGTAGATGGCTG
>NW_017047925.1:0-226 GCF_001483705.2 Eufriesea mexicana | reverse complement strand
GTACAATCACCAATAGCGCACTGTAGCCATTGGATTGATATTTTCAGTGATGGCCTGTTTTCTGTTGCATCTCTAGAATGGCAAAGACCTCACCCATCATCACTCGAAATATTAGCAATCGAAGCAAGAGTACTGGGTGCAGCCATCGCCGGAGTGCTATATTCGTTGGATTATATTGTTCACCGGTAACTTCATTTCAACTGCACCTCCACAATAATCAATGTAT
>NW_017047924.1:0-226 GCF_001483705.2 Eufriesea mexicana | reverse complement strand
GATTCTAAAGCATTGGAATGGATATAGCACGCCAATAGTATCTTTCCTCCTTATTTATGAAAGAACGTCAGCTCACCACGATATCAGTAGAAAATGCCAATGAAATTGGATATTCCAGCCAGATTCTAAAGCATTGCAATGGCTATACCACGCCAATTTAATATTTCCTCCTTATTTATGCAAGACAGCAGGCTCAGCACGATATTAGTCGAAAATGTCAATAAAA
>NW_017047923.1:0-226 GCF_001483705.2 Eufriesea mexicana | reverse complement strand
GCAATAGAGGTCCCAGCACGTTAGGATGTCTTAAGTTGCGTACGGTTACGCTATCTTACCTCTTGTTAGGACGGGATAACATTCACTCTAGCGCTATGCAATGATTTTCGTTGTATTTCTGTGCTCTGATATGCTCTGCTTTGCTCAGGGTATGCCAGAAGTAGTGGCCGAGGCACGTTGGTTTGAGTTTGGTTACGTTCGGTCATGTTACGTCTGTTTGTGTTAG
>NW_017047922.1:0-226 GCF_001483705.2 Eufriesea mexicana | reverse complement strand
GGATAGCAGCGTATAGCACGAAAGCCAAAGCTATGCTAACCAAACATAACCTAACCTAACATAACCAAGCGTATCCTAACCCAGCCTCAAGTGCCGCGTCCGCTATTGCTCGAGCCCGCAGAGCCGAGTAAAGTATAGGAGATCAATGTAGGGCGCAGATATCCACCGAATAGCAGTGTATAGAACAAAAGTCGAGGATATCCTAACATAACCTGGCCAAACCTAG
>NW_017047921.1:0-226 GCF_001483705.2 Eufriesea mexicana | reverse complement strand
GCAGAAATCCGTAGAATCGCAGTGTATATCAGAAAAGTCAAAGCTACAACAGCCCAAGCAAAACCAACAGAACATAAACGAACATAGCATTTCACAACCCAACGTGACGATATGGATATTGTTTCCCTCCCCAGAGACAAGCAGGGCATGCTAGAGCACAGTAGAGCGCAGAAATCCACTGGATAGCTATGTACAGCACAAAAGGTGAAGCTATCCTAACCAAACT
>NW_017047920.1:0-226 GCF_001483705.2 Eufriesea mexicana | reverse complement strand
AAGCCAAAGCCACCCATACCAAACCCAACCTAAACTAGCCAAACGTAAACCACCACAACCTATTGTTCCGCGACCGCAATTGCTGGCCTCCCCTGAAACAAGCAGAATATATTATAACAGAGTAGATCGCAGAAACCCACCGAGTAGCAGTGTATGGCACAAGAGATAAAGCTGCCCTTTCCTAACATGTTCAATCGTAGCATAACCAAATGTAACGTAACGCAAG
>NW_017047919.1:0-226 GCF_001483705.2 Eufriesea mexicana | reverse complement strand
TGAGTCCAATCATCGGCCACAAAAATCGAATTTATAACCCCAAGTCATGAGAAAGTTATTGGACATATCATGCAACTTTTGCGTACTTATAAACACTATATCCAAGTTGCTTATTTTTATTAATATAACAAATTAAAAATAACTGCGTACACAGATGTGATTAAATTTCAATAGTGGGAGACACTTGATCTTTGCACTTACGATATTCACTTACGAAAATAATTAT
>NW_017047918.1:0-226 GCF_001483705.2 Eufriesea mexicana | reverse complement strand
GCCAGAGAATAGGTATATTGAAAATCAATAATCTGTTATAGCCTGGTGAATACATCGCCTAACGCCGTCAATCCAATGGCAAGTACAGCCGCCTAGTTTCTAGACAATAGGTCTTGTCAGAACCTATAACCTGTAATATCTTGGTGAATAGATCGTCGAACGACTTCATTGCAATGGCAAGTACAGCCATCTACTTGCCAGAGAATATGTCTATTCAAAATCTATA
>NW_017047917.1:0-226 GCF_001483705.2 Eufriesea mexicana | reverse complement strand
GGCAAGTAGATGACTGTACGTGCCATTGGATTGATGGCGTTAGGCGACCTATTCACCAGGATACAACAGGTTATAGATTTTGAATAGACATATTCTCTGGCAAGTAGATGGCAGAACTTGCCATTGGATTGAAGACGTTAGGAGATCTAATCACCAAGCTATCTCGGGTTATAGATTTTATCAGACCTATACTCTGGCAACTAGATGGCTGGACTTGCTATTGCAT
>NW_017047916.1:0-226 GCF_001483705.2 Eufriesea mexicana | reverse complement strand
TCTTTCCACCTTGTTTATGCAAGAAGGTTAGCTTTCCACGATATTGGTAAAAAATGTCAATAAAATTGAATTTTCCAGCCAGATTCTACGACACTGCAATCTCAGCAGTACTCCAAAAGGATCTTTCCTCCTTGTTTATGCAAGAAAGATAGATCAATACGATATTAGTCGAAAATGTCAATATAATTGAATTTTCCAGCCAGATTTTGCAGAATTGCAATGGCTA
>NW_017047915.1:0-226 GCF_001483705.2 Eufriesea mexicana | reverse complement strand
TAAGTTATCTGCTTCACTCTCACGAACATCTCAGCTGTAGTCTATGTCAACTTATATACTTAAGAATACCGAGAGGTACCATTCCAAGGTATTAACTAAATCTTTCGATTCCACGAAAGTATTTTAATTTCAAATTTACAGATCCATTTCTTCCTGTGGTCTCCGCACATATAAATTAAAATAAAATTAAATACCACTTGTGAGGGAATATAAACTGCAGAATTTG
>NW_017047914.1:0-226 GCF_001483705.2 Eufriesea mexicana | reverse complement strand
TTAGGATGCGTTAGGCTAAGTTTGGTCGGGATGGATTTAACTTTTATGTTGTACAGTGCTATTCGGTCGATTTCCTTGCCTACTGTGCTCTAGTATGTCCTGCTTGCCTCTGGGGCGGACAGCAACATCGGTTTCGGCACGTCGTATCTGCGATTATATGGATTTCTGCGTTCTACTCTCCACTAACGTGTTCCGCTTGACTCTGGGGAAGACAGTAATGGTGGTC
>NW_017047913.1:0-226 GCF_001483705.2 Eufriesea mexicana | reverse complement strand
CTGGCCTCCTCGCAACCACGCAGCGCATATGGAGCACATTAGAGCGACGAAATCCACCGAAAAACAGTGAATAGCACAGCACTGATGGTAGCAAGTCCTAACCTGGCCAAACGAATCATGTCTGAACGTAGCCTAAATGAACCTAACAAGACGAGACCACTCATACTGGATTCCACAGATACAAGAAAAATGTGCCATAACACAGTAGGGCGCAGAAATCCACCGC
>NW_017047912.1:0-226 GCF_001483705.2 Eufriesea mexicana | reverse complement strand
GGAAGGTAACCTAGCTCTACCTAACGTGCTGAAACCACAATTACTGCCCCCTCCCCCCCAGTGCCAAACAGAGCATATTACAGCACGGTAGAGCCCATAAGTCCACCGAATAACTGTGTACAGCAGAAAAGTCAAATCTATCATGCCCAAACCTAACAAACCCTAACATACCCTAACATAACCTAACTCAACCTAACGTGCTTAGACCGCTATTTCTAACATCTAC
>NW_017047911.1:0-226 GCF_001483705.2 Eufriesea mexicana | reverse complement strand
TTTCTCGCGTGGCCATTCGACGAGAAAAATCGAGATACCGTATTGGAAAATTCTGTAAAATTCACGAAATTTGTTTTACCTCGACGAATTCGCGTTTCGTTACAGGGTTGGATGTTCTAGAGTATCGTGGTACTTGCGAGACATTCCATGGTTATCAAGGGATCATTTCTCATATGGCCATTGAATGAGAAAAATCAAGATATCGCGTCGGAAAATTCTGTAGAAT
>NW_017047910.1:0-226 GCF_001483705.2 Eufriesea mexicana | reverse complement strand
TCCAATGGCAAGTGCAGATATCTACCTGCCAGAAAATAGGTCTATGCAAAATCTGTAACATGTTGTAACTTGGTGAATAGATCGCCCAACGCCTTCAATACAATGGAAATTACAGCCATCTACTTGCCAGAGAATAAGTCTATACAAAATATATAAACTGTCATAGCTTGATGATTAGGTCGTCTAACGCCTTCAATGCAATGGCAAGTAAAGCCACTTACTTGCC
>NW_017047909.1:0-226 GCF_001483705.2 Eufriesea mexicana | reverse complement strand
CTCGCATAAATAAGGAGCAAAGATACTATTGGCATGCTATTGCCAATCCAATGCAATAGAATCATCCTGGAAAATTCAATTTTATTGTCATTTTCTACTAACATCGTTGTGAGCCCTCTTCCTTCCCTAAGTAAGGAGGAAAGATCCTTCTGTAGTGCTATATCCATTGCAATGCAGTAGAATCTGGATGTAAAATTCAATTTTATTGACATTTTCGACTAATATC
>NW_017047908.1:0-226 GCF_001483705.2 Eufriesea mexicana | reverse complement strand
CAAGTAGATGGCTGTACTTGCCATTGGATTGCAGGCGATAGGCGATCTAATCACCAAGCTGTAACAGGTTATAGATTATGAATGTACCTATACTCTGGCAAGCAGATGGCTGTACTTGCCATTGGTTTGATGGCGTTAGGCGCTCGTTTCACTATGCTATAGGAGGTTATAGATTTTGAATATACCTATTCTCTGGCAAGTAGATGGCTGTACTTGCCTTTGGATT
>NW_017047907.1:0-226 GCF_001483705.2 Eufriesea mexicana | reverse complement strand
ATTCGATGGACATCTGCGATCTACCTTGCTCGAGTATGCAATGCTCGACTCTTATACCTTGGCTTTTGTGCTTTGCACTTCTGTGCGGCGGAATTCTGCACTCCACTGTGCTCGAGTATATTCTGCTTGGCTCCGAGGAGGACAGGAATAGAGGTCGCGGCACGATAGGTTGAGTTAGGTAGCGCTTGGTTACGTTACGTTTGGTCAGGCGAGGATAAGTCAGCTT
>NW_017047906.1:0-226 GCF_001483705.2 Eufriesea mexicana | reverse complement strand
GCGTAAAGCGCATATGTCCATAGATTGGCAATGTATTGCAGAAAGTCAAAGCAGTCCTGACCTTACCCAGACCATTCTAACCTAACCAAGCGTATCCTAACTCAACCTAACTTGTCGAGAGCATTATTGCTGGCATCCCCAGAACCACGCGTAGGATATTAGGGCACAGCGGGGCGTAGAAACCGACTGCTTTGCATTATGTAGCATAAAAGCCAATGCCACCCTG
>NW_017047905.1:0-226 GCF_001483705.2 Eufriesea mexicana | reverse complement strand
CAGCAATAGTGATCCCGGCACGCTAGATTGTGTTATGTTACGCTTGGCATGGCTAGCCTTGGAAAAGTTTTGTCAGGATAGCTTTGACTTTTGTGATATACACTGCTATTCTGTCGATATCTGTGTACTGCACTGCTCTACTAGCATCCGCTTGTCTCTGGGTAGGTCAGCAACAGTGGCCGTGGCACGTTTTGTTGAGTTACGTTACGTTTGGTTAGGTAAGGTT
>NW_017047904.1:0-226 GCF_001483705.2 Eufriesea mexicana | reverse complement strand
TTTTTTCTGGTTGGCAACACTTCGCAAATTTTAAATGTTGCGTGAATTTTGAGAGTATATGTTCGACCTCCACGTGGTTTGGAAGACTGGTCAGTAAACTGGTATCAACATTCGCCTGTCCACCTTTACTTATTGTGATAATGGTTAACATAAATTTTGGATATATATATGTTGATATAATAAAGGATTTTTAAGAGTATCGATCGATTTTAACGGTATAGTGTAT
>NW_017047903.1:0-226 GCF_001483705.2 Eufriesea mexicana | reverse complement strand
TATTTGCGTGCTATAGCCGATTATGTGCTGTAGAATATGGCTGGAGAATTCAATTTTATTGACGTCTTCCACTAACATTGTGGTGAGCTGCCTTTCTTGCATAAATAAGGAGGAAAGATTGTACTTGCCTGCTATAGCCATTGCAATGATATTGAATGCGCCAGGCACATTCAATCTTATTGACATTTTAGGCTAATATCGTGGTGAGTTAACTTTCTCGCAAAAA
>NW_017047902.1:0-226 GCF_001483705.2 Eufriesea mexicana | reverse complement strand
TGAACTTCCCAGCCTAATTCTAGAGCATTGCAATGGCTATAGCACTCCAATAGAATCTTTCCTTCTTATTTCTGCAAGAAAGTCAGCTCAACACGATATTTGCCGAAAAAGTCTATAAAATTGAATTTTCTAGCCAGATTCTATAGCATTGCAATGCCTAGATCACGCCAATAGAATATTTCCTCCTTACTTATGCAAGAAAGCTGGCTCATAACGATATTAGTCG
>NW_017047901.1:0-226 GCF_001483705.2 Eufriesea mexicana | reverse complement strand
TGACTTTTATGCTATCCACTGCTATTTGAAGGACTTCTGCGCCCGACATTGACCTAGTATTCTAAGCTCGTACCTCTGGTGGCGAGAAATAGTGAATAGGTTAGGTTAAGTGTGGTTAGGGTGGCATTGACTTTCAAGCTATACAGTGTTATCAGGTGGAATACTGTGATCTACTGTGCTCTCCGACATTATGCATGGATCTTGGGAGGCCAGTATTAGTAGTCTC
>NW_017047900.1:0-226 GCF_001483705.2 Eufriesea mexicana | reverse complement strand
TATAAAATGCTATTTGGAGCACTCCTGCGCTCTACTATGCTTTACTACACCCAGCTCGAATCTCTGTAACATAGCTCAACCTAACGGGACGCGGCTGCCATTGCTTGCCGCCCCAGAGCCATGCAGATCATATTAGTGGAGTGTGCAGAGCAGAAATCCATAAAATCGCAGTGTATAGCAAAAAAGTCAAAGCTATCCAAGCTTAACCCAAGCAAATATTACCTCA
>NW_017047899.1:0-226 GCF_001483705.2 Eufriesea mexicana | reverse complement strand
TTAAGCAAAAAAGTTAGCTCACCACAAAACTAGCCGGAAATGTCAATATAATTGAGTTTTTCATTCAGATTCTATAGCATTGCAATGGCTACAGCTTGCCAATAGTATCTTTCCTCCTTTCTTATGCAAGAAAGATAGATCACCACGATATTAGTCGAAAATGTTAACAAAATTGAATTTTCCATCCATATTCTATAGCATTGCGACGGCTATAGCACGCCAATTG
>NW_017047898.1:0-226 GCF_001483705.2 Eufriesea mexicana | reverse complement strand
TACCAAGTTTATTTTACATCCTTGTGTCTTATCTTTGAAGAAATAAATTGGAATTACGTAATTACAAGAGTAATTATGTATGAAGTGGAATGGGTTGCTTGTCAGGAACATTAGTTGTGATTGTTAGCTAAATTGCGTCATCTATAAGAAATTCAGAGAATTACTATAATCGATTGATCATTGGAAACATTCGTTTGAACGTATTTGCTAAGGTTTGACACAAAAG
>NW_017047897.1:0-226 GCF_001483705.2 Eufriesea mexicana | reverse complement strand
ATTTTGGGACACCCTATAGTATATCTATAAAACAAAACGAACGTTATCATATGTCAAGAATATCATGGAGGAATTATAAAAAAGAAGTGTAAATGTGGAAATGTGACAGCAGCCATTTTCTAATTCACCTGTTATTAATCTATTTTCAAAATAACTCGAGGATGATACATACAACAAAGTATGTAATGTATACCTACAGAGTATAAATACACACATTATACATATA
>NW_017047896.1:0-226 GCF_001483705.2 Eufriesea mexicana | reverse complement strand
CGTCCAGATTCTATCGCATCGTAATGACTATGGCACGCCAGTAGAATTTTTCCTCCTTTTATACGCAAGAAAGCTACGTCACCACGATAGTAGTCGATAAGGTCAATAAAGTTGAATTTTCCAGCCAGATTCTATATCATTGCCACGGCTATAGCACGACAAAAGGATATTTCATCCTTATTTAGTCATGAAAGTTAGTTCGCCACGATATTAGCCGAAGATGTCA
>NW_017047895.1:0-226 GCF_001483705.2 Eufriesea mexicana | reverse complement strand
GACACTTATGTCAACAACGAAAATTTATGCATCCTATTTTTATAATCCTGTTAACTGCTTGCACTATGATTTAACGTTAAAAAATTATGCATTGCAGACGTATTTATTTCCTTCATGATAACGTTATACAAGTTTTAAGAATTTATGCGAATTTTATTCCTATTGAAGAACGTGTTAGGTGTAATTTTACTCGTACGACGAAAGCAACTCATCTTTGCGTAGTTTG
>NW_017047894.1:0-226 GCF_001483705.2 Eufriesea mexicana | reverse complement strand
ACCGGGGCGAAGATCGTACGTTCAGTCGGTCCGAAGCGACACGACTCGCGTTCGTCCCATTCGGCCGGTAGGAAGAGATACGACTGGGATCGTCCCTTTCGGTCGGTCCGAAGAGACAAGACTGGACTTCTTTCGTTAATAACTCGATAAATAACGTTATGAGATATAAATATTTTTACACTTTTCTACATGGATACAATCATTCAAACCTATTGCAATGTCATTT
>NW_017047893.1:0-226 GCF_001483705.2 Eufriesea mexicana | reverse complement strand
TAAGTTCACCACGATATTAAACAAAAATGTCAATAAAGTTGTATTTTCCAGCCAGATTCTATACCACTGCAATGGCCATAGCGTGCAAATAGAACCTTTCCTCCTTATTTATGCAAGGATGTCAGCTTAACACGATATTAGTTGAAATGTCTATACAATTGATTTTTCCATTAAGATACTATAGGATTTCAATGGCTATAGCTGGCCAATAGAATCTTTCCTTCTG
>NW_017047892.1:0-226 GCF_001483705.2 Eufriesea mexicana | reverse complement strand
CATGTCTCCTTAATTCACCATATTCTAGACATAAAATACACAAATTTTAGGTTTCTGCTCCCTTAAAACGAAATAAAATTTTGTACAAAAGAAAAATGACATACCCCTTCGACACATACTGTATTAAGCAATATAGCTATATATGTGAAACTTAATTTTAAGTAATTGTAAGTGATCATATCCTGTCTTTTTAATTCGCCTTATTCTAACATAAAATACAAAAATT
>NW_017047891.1:0-226 GCF_001483705.2 Eufriesea mexicana | reverse complement strand
AGATATTAGTCGAAAATGTCAAAAGAATTGAACCTTTCTGACAGATTCAGTTGCAATGCAATGCCTGTAGCAAGCCAATAGAGTGCTACCTCCGTATTTATGCAGAAAAGCTTTACCTCCTGGATACTAGTCGAAAATGTCAAAAAAATTGAAATTCCCAGAAGGCTTCTATAGCAATGCAACGGCTATAGCAAACCAATAGAATCTTTCCTCCTAATTCATGCAG
>NW_017047890.1:0-226 GCF_001483705.2 Eufriesea mexicana | reverse complement strand
GTGCGTACGCTCCCCGTGGCGGCCGGGCGGGATGCGCCTGCCCGAGCGCCGTAGCAAGCGAGCACCAACGCCGGCCTGCGCGCGCGGCCTGTACTGGTGGCCTTGGCGGTATCTGTCGCGGGCGCTTCCCGTGGCGGGCCCGCTGACGCCCAGGCGAAGGACGCGGTCGCGGCCCCGGTCGTAGCCGGGAAGGACGCAGAGGCCAGCTGGTCTCTCGTCATCGGTA
>NW_017047889.1:0-226 GCF_001483705.2 Eufriesea mexicana | reverse complement strand
AGGTTAGTCTCGGTCAGGCTGGTTTATGGTTCCCTTGACTTTTGCGCTATATACTGCTATCTGCTCGCTTTCTGCACTCTTCTGTGCTCCAGTATACTCTGCTTGTCTCGGCCGAGGCAAGCAACTCTGGTCTCGGCACGTTATGCTATGTTAGGTCACTTTCGCTTATATTACGTTTGCCTATGTTAGGACAGGATAGAGTTGACTTACCCGCCATATACCGCTA
>NW_017047888.1:0-226 GCF_001483705.2 Eufriesea mexicana | reverse complement strand
CCTTGAAATTTTATCAAATGGTGACTGAAGGGCGCCTCTCGAGTGCAAAGGGTTAATATTAGTATATTAGTAACATTAATATTAATTAACGTTAGTATTAATGTTATTAACCCTTTGCAGTCGAGAGGTGACCCTCAGTCACCATTTCATAAAATTTGGAAGATAATTAATATATCAAATTTAATGTAATGTAAGTGTCCGAGGTATCGAAATCAAATAATTCTAC
>NW_017047887.1:0-226 GCF_001483705.2 Eufriesea mexicana | reverse complement strand
CAGAATGTTGCTGGAAAATTCAATTTTACTGACATTTTCGACTAATATCATTGTGTGCTATCTTCCTTGCATAGGTACACAGGAAAGATCTTTTTGGCGTGCTACAGCCAACGCAATGGTATAGAATGTGGCTGGAAAATACAATTACGTTGACATTTTCGATTAATATGGTGGTGAGCTAACTACCTTGCATAAGTAAGGTGGAAAGATGCTTTTTGTGTGCTAT
>NW_017047886.1:0-226 GCF_001483705.2 Eufriesea mexicana | reverse complement strand
CTGCTGAAATGCTGCAGAATCCGGGTGGAAAATTCATTTTCATTGACATTTTCGTCTAATATTGTGGGGAGCTGCCCTTCTTGCATAAACAAGGAGGAAATATTATATTGGCAAGCTATAAACATTGCAATGCTATAGAATCTGGCCGAAAATTCAATTTTAATGACATTTTGGAATAATATCGTGGTTAGGTATCTTTCATGCGTAAATAAGGCGGAAAGATTCT
>NW_017047885.1:0-226 GCF_001483705.2 Eufriesea mexicana | reverse complement strand
GTCAGAAACTATATCTAAGAAGAGAGTGGCTGGTAAGTTATTTTAAAGATTTTATTCTTGTGAATATAGTTGTGAAATATAGTTATACGATGTGACACTGCAATGTCATGAAGAGAGAAGTTACAGTGAAAAAAGAAGAAGCATATTTTGTTTGGATCTTGGATGATACAAGGTTTGGATATCAAAATAGTGAGATACAGGTCAGAAACTATATCTAAGAAGAGAG
>NW_017047884.1:0-226 GCF_001483705.2 Eufriesea mexicana | reverse complement strand
GTTACGTTTGATTAGGTGAGGCTTGGCTAAGTACGGTAAGGGTAGCTTTGGCTTTCATGCTATACTCTGCTATTCGGTGGACCTCTGCGCTCCATTGTGCATTACTATATTCTGCTTCGCCTTGGGGTGGACATCAGCAGTTGCCTCGGCACGTTGCGTTGAGTTATGTTACGTTTGGGTATGTGAACGTTGGCTACGTTAGGACAGGATGGCTTTGACTTTTGTG
>NW_017047883.1:0-226 GCF_001483705.2 Eufriesea mexicana | reverse complement strand
AGGAAATATTCTATTGGCGTGCTATAGCCTTTGCAATGCTATAGAATCTGGCTGGAAAGTTCACTTTTATTGACTTTTTCGACTAATATTGTGGTGAGCTATATTTCTTGCATAAACAAGGAGGAAAGATTCTTTTGGCGTGCTATAAACATTGCAATGCTTTAGAATCTGGCCGGAAAATTCAATTTTATTGACATTTTCGAATGATATTGTGGTGCGCTACTTT
>NW_017047882.1:0-226 GCF_001483705.2 Eufriesea mexicana | reverse complement strand
CACTAAAGTCAGAACTACCCTCTACCAACCTAACCATCATTACATTACCTAACGTAACGTAACGCAACCTAACGTGCCGGGAACACACTTGCAGACTTCCGAAGTGCGAAGCACAACTCACTAGAGGGGAGTAGAACGCAGTGTATATCAGAGAAGTCAAATGCACGCATACCCAACCCAACCAACGGAAAACAGCCAAACATAGCGTGACTCAACCTGCGTGTCG
>NW_017047881.1:0-226 GCF_001483705.2 Eufriesea mexicana | reverse complement strand
TTTGTGCTGATGGCGTTAGGCCATCTATTCACTAAGCTGTAACTTGTTATAGATTTTGAATAGTTCTCTTCTCTGGCAAGTAGATGGCTGTTCTTGCCGTTGGATTGAATGCGTTCGGCGAACTATTCACCAAGCTATAGCAGGCTATATATTTGGATATACCTATTCTCTGGCAAGAAAATGGCTCTATTTGCCATTGGATTGAAGGCGTTATGCGAACCATTCA
>NW_017047880.1:0-226 GCF_001483705.2 Eufriesea mexicana | reverse complement strand
GGAAAGATTCTATTGGCGTGCTATTGTCATCGCAGTGCTGTAGAATCTGGCTGGAAAATTCAACTTTATTGACGTTTTCGGCTTCTATCGTGGTGACCTAACTTTCTTGCATATTCGAGGAGGAAAGATTCTACTGGCGTGCTATAGCAATTGCAATGCTACGGAATCTGGCTGGAAAATACATTTTTATTGACATTATCTTCTAATATCGTGGTGAGAAAACATT
>NW_017047879.1:0-226 GCF_001483705.2 Eufriesea mexicana | reverse complement strand
GCATCCATACATACGTAAATCCGTCGATCCATACCTCAATCCTTCCATCCATCCATCCATCCACACAGGCCGTCGTCCATACATCCATCCGTACATCCATCCATACATCCATCCTTACACCTATCCATCCATACATCCATACATTCATACATCCATACACCCGTACCTCAATCCATCCATACATCCGTTCGTCCATACATCCATCCACCCATCCAACCATCCATCC
>NW_017047878.1:0-226 GCF_001483705.2 Eufriesea mexicana | reverse complement strand
TTTCGACTAATATCGTGGTGAGCTAACTTCCTTGCGTAAGGAAGGAGGAAAGATGCTTTTTGAATGCTATAGCCATTGCAATGGTATAGAATCGTACTGGGAAAACTCAATTTTATTGCCATTTTCGCCTAATATCGTGGTGAGCTTACTTTCGTGCATAAATAAGGTGGAAAGATCCTACTGGCGAGCTGTAGCCATTGCAATGCTTTAGAATGTGATTGGAAAG
>NW_017047877.1:0-226 GCF_001483705.2 Eufriesea mexicana | reverse complement strand
AATAGATCACCTAACGCCTTCAATCCAATGGCAATTACAGCCATCTACTTGCCAGAGAATAGGCCTCTTCAAAATCTATAACCTGTTTTAGCTTGGAGTGCAGATCGCCTAACGCCTTCAATCCAATGGCAAGTGCAGCCATCTACTTGCCACAGAATAGGCATATTCAAGATCTGTAATCTGTTATAGCTTGGAGAAAAGGTCGCCTAACGCCTTCAATCCATTG
>NW_017047876.1:0-226 GCF_001483705.2 Eufriesea mexicana | reverse complement strand
GTATGGATGTATATATGGATGTGTGTAAGATTGTATGTATGAATGCATGTATGGATGAATGTACGGGTGTATGTATGGATGTACGTATTGATGTATGTATGTGTGTATGGATGGATAGATGAATGGATTGGTGGATTGATGTATGGATGGATGGATGTATGGGTCTATGGACGTATGGATGGGTGGACGTATGGATATCCGGCTGTATGGATGAATGGATGTATGG
>NW_017047875.1:0-226 GCF_001483705.2 Eufriesea mexicana | reverse complement strand
TCTTTGACGTTTGGGCTGTACACTGCTATTCGGTAGATTTCTGCGATCTACATTGCTCTCATACACACTGCTCCTCTCTGGTGAGGAGAACAAAAGTGTTCGTGGCACGTTAGCTTGTGCCTGGTTAGGCTTTGGATAGGCGTTGGATAGGTTAGGCTTTGGTTAAATTTGTTTAGGGTAGCTTTGGCTGTCGTGTCATATACTGCTGTTCGGTGCATATCTGTGG
>NW_017047874.1:0-226 GCF_001483705.2 Eufriesea mexicana | reverse complement strand
CACGTAAGTTAGAGGTTTGTTACGTTCCGTTTGACTAGGTTAGGAAGGCTTTTTCAGGATTTCCTTGACTTTTGAGCTATAAAATGCTATTTAGTGGATTTCCGTGCCCTACATTGCTCTACTATACTCCGCTCGACCCTGGGGAGGCGAGATACAGCGGTCTCTGTACGTCAGATTTAGATAGGCTACGTTTGGTCAGATTAGGTTAGGTTACGTTTGGATAGTG
>NW_017047873.1:0-226 GCF_001483705.2 Eufriesea mexicana | reverse complement strand
ATGTAAATGAAATTGAATCTGCCAGGCACATTCTGTACCACTGCAATGGTTATAGCCCGCCAAGAATATCTTTCCTCCTTATTTATGCAAGAAAAGTAGCGCACCACGATATTATTCGAAAATGGCAATAAAATTGAATTTTCCGGCCAGATTCTATAGAATTGTAGTGGTTATAGCTTGCCAATAAAATCTTTCCTCCTTGTTTATGCAAGAAAGTTAGCTCACC
>NW_017047872.1:0-226 GCF_001483705.2 Eufriesea mexicana | reverse complement strand
CTGCGCTGTACTTTGTTCTAGTATGTCCCGCATGGTTCTGAGGAGGGCAGCATTATCGGCCTCGGCGCGTTAGGTTGAGTTACGTTATGTTCGTTTACGTTCTGGTGGTAAGGGTTAGGTTCGCTTAGCTTTGACTCTTCTGACATACACTGCGACATTTTGGAAATCTGCGCTCTACCCTCCACTAATGTGTTTTGCTTGTCCCTGCGGCGGGGGGGGGGGGGGC
>NW_017047871.1:0-226 GCF_001483705.2 Eufriesea mexicana | reverse complement strand
CTTCTTTTTCAAATACACACCCATAAGAAAAGTATGAAAAGAGCACAAAATTGTTAAAGGCTATCCATGTAATCCCACTGTATCGAATCCCCAATCACGTGAAAATCATCGGAACTAATTTAAATTGCATCTGCCAAGGCAACAAATTACGAGAAAAACACTAGGGCTGATTACAAGCATTTAACTTTCGCGATTTTCCGCCGGAAGAAAACCGAGTAAAAGTATC
>NW_017047870.1:0-226 GCF_001483705.2 Eufriesea mexicana | reverse complement strand
GCTGGTTGGACCTGTTCATTTCTTTGGTAGGTGATGACCTGAATTCGCACCCACCATCTGCCGATATATCCAAAAATGGTCCAGGTACGGCAAAGCTGCGCATTGGCGCCAATAGAGCTCATGAAACAATAGTTGGTGAAGGGGAAGCTCGATGCCGAACGACCACCAACAATACGCATCAACGGGGAAAGCATCAGGATGCGCCCATCGATCAAATACCTGGGCG
>NW_017047869.1:0-226 GCF_001483705.2 Eufriesea mexicana | reverse complement strand
GCACAGTAGATCACAGGAATCCTCAGGATAATAGTGCAAAGTAGGAAAGTCATAGGTGTCCAAAGCAAACATAGCCTAACCTAACCTAACCGAACGTAACCTAACTCAAACTAACATGCCACGACAACCACTGCTCGCCACCCCAGTGCCGAGCGGAGTATATTAGAGCAATATAGAGTGCATGAATCCACCGAAAAGCAGTTGAGCAATGCAGTAAAGCCATGCT
>NW_017047868.1:0-226 GCF_001483705.2 Eufriesea mexicana | reverse complement strand
CCTCACCTGACCTCACCCGACACCACATGGAATGTCCTAGCCTGCCCTGACTTGAACTGACCTCACCTGCCGTGACCTTACCTGTCCGGGCCTGGCCTGACCTGACCAGACCTGAACTAATCCGACATAACCTAACCTAACCTAACCTAACATAACCTGACCTGACCTGACATGACCTGTCCTGACCTGACATGACTTGACCTGACCTTACCTGTCCTGACATGGC
>NW_017047867.1:0-226 GCF_001483705.2 Eufriesea mexicana | reverse complement strand
TAAATTGCTATACGGAGATTTCGGCGCTCTACTGTTCTCTAACATGTTCTGCTTGGCTCTGGGAAGGCCAGCAATGCGGGTCACGGCTCGTGAGATTAGTCACTCTACGTTCGGTTAGGTGGAATTGGGTCAGGGCAGGTTACGATATCTTTGACTTTTATGTTATACGAATATATTTGTTGGCTTCCTGCGCTCTAATCTACTACAGTATGCTTTGCCATGTCCT
>NW_017047866.1:0-226 GCF_001483705.2 Eufriesea mexicana | reverse complement strand
TACAAGTATTTACGATTTTTATCATTTACTTGTATTTTTAATTAATAAAGTTGTTGGATGACTAACGATTCATAGGCCCTTAGTCACTAGAAGGACCTGGTTGATAAACGCAGACCAATTTCAGGGTCCAGAAACAATTGACTCATTCCCACTTTCACTAAGGGCCAATGGTCATCTTCGCTCCACCAAAAACTAACATTATATAAACACCCACAAAATTTGCGAA
>NW_017047865.1:0-226 GCF_001483705.2 Eufriesea mexicana | reverse complement strand
CATACGTCCACCCTTCGATACATTCATCCATCCATACATCCATACAACCATACATACATCCATACATACAGCGATACATACATCCATACATCCATCCATCCATACAGCCATCCACTCATACACCCAGCCACCCAGACATCCATACATAAATAGATCTATACACTCATACATCCGTACACCCATGCATTCGTACATTCACACATACATACACCCATACATCCATACA
>NW_017047864.1:0-226 GCF_001483705.2 Eufriesea mexicana | reverse complement strand
CACACCGACCGCCAGCACCACTCCGCCACGGTCGACGGCAGCCTCCGACACGGTACGAACGCGCTTGATCGCGTCGATCGTCGACCGACGATGCCGGAATCCGAACTGACTGACGCTGAGATCGGGACCCACGTTCGTTAAATGCTCTCGGATGCGGGCAGCAAGAACGCGCTCGAAGAGCTTGCCCGCCTCGTCGAGCAGGCATGTCGGCCGATATGCCTTCGGA
>NW_017047863.1:0-226 GCF_001483705.2 Eufriesea mexicana | reverse complement strand
CTGGTTGGAAAATTCAATCTTATTGACATTATCGGCTACTATCGTGGTGACCTATCTTTCCTGGATATATAAGGAGGAAAGATTCTACTGGCGTGCTATAGCCATTGGAATGCTACATAATTTGGCTACAAAATTCTATTCTATTTACATTTTCGTCTAATACCGTGGTGAGCTAACTCTCTTACATAAATAAGAAGGATAGATTCTGTAGGCGTGCTACAGCCAT
>NW_017047862.1:0-226 GCF_001483705.2 Eufriesea mexicana | reverse complement strand
ACCACTACTCCTCTCGTCCCCGGAGACAAGCAGAGAGTGATAGCGCACAATAGGGCACAGGAGACAATAGAATTGCATTGCGCATCACATGAGTCATAGCTATCCCTTAACACAGCAGAACCTAACAAAACCAAACGTAGTCTAACTAAAACTGACGTGACGTGACTACCATTGCTGGCTTCCCCAGGGCCAGGCGGAACATATTAGAGGAACGTAGGTCGCAGAA
>NW_017047861.1:0-226 GCF_001483705.2 Eufriesea mexicana | reverse complement strand
AGGATGGCTTCGTATTTCGTGCTGTACACTATTATTCGGTGGATTTCTGTGTTCGAATGTGCAGTACTACATTCTGCTTTGCTCCTAGGAGGTGAGGAGTAGTTGTCGCGGCATGTCAGGTTGGCTTATGCTCCGTTCGATGAGGTATACCTAGGTCAGGCTTGGTTTGTATATCTACGGCCTTTGTGCTATTCACTGCTATTCGGTGTATCCCTGCGCTCTAATA
>NW_017047860.1:0-226 GCF_001483705.2 Eufriesea mexicana | reverse complement strand
AGATATCCTAACCTAACCTGTCCTGACCTAACCTAACCGTGCGTAGCCTAACTCAACACATGGTGCCGTGACTTCTATTGCTGGCATCCCCAGAGCCAAACTGAACATACTAGAGTAACGTAGAGCGCAGAAATCCAGCGAATATTAGTGTATAGCACAAGGATCAAAGCTATCGTAACCAATCATAGCCTAACCTAGGCAAGCCAAACGTGACCTAATACAACCT
>NW_017047859.1:0-226 GCF_001483705.2 Eufriesea mexicana | reverse complement strand
CTGACCAAACATAACCATACCGACCATAACAATACGTAACCAGACTAAACCTATCGTCACACGACCGCCGTTGCTGGCCACCCCAGAGTCGAGCAGAGACTGTTGTTGCACAGTAGAGCGCATAAGGCTACCAAACAGCAATGTATAGCACAAAAGACAAACTTACCCTAACCTAACCAGTCTCAACATAACCCACCCAGGCTAAGAATGGCCAGACATAACGCGC
>NW_017047858.1:0-226 GCF_001483705.2 Eufriesea mexicana | reverse complement strand
GCTGTAGCCATTGCAGTGCTATAGAATCTGGCTCGAAAATTCAATTTTATTTACAATTTCGACAAATATCGTTGTGTGGTAACCTTCTCGCATAAATAAGGAGGAAAGATTCTATTGGCCAGCTGCAGCCATTGCAACCCTATAGTATAAGGATGGAAGATTCAATTTTATTGACATTTTCGTAGAATATCGTGGCGAGCTAACATTCCTGCATTAATAATGAGGA
>NW_017047857.1:0-226 GCF_001483705.2 Eufriesea mexicana | reverse complement strand
CTTCCTGGCATAAGTATGGAGGAAAGATCCTTTTGGCGTGCTATAGCCATCGCAATCCTGTAGCATCTGCCAGGAAAATTCAATTTTATTGACATTTTCGTTTAATATCGTGATGAGTTATCTTTCTGGCATAAATAAGGTGCAAAGATTCTATTGGCATGCCATTGTCGTTGCAATGCTATAGAATCTGGATGGAAAATTCAATTTCATTGACATTTTCGGCTAA
>NW_017047856.1:0-226 GCF_001483705.2 Eufriesea mexicana | reverse complement strand
CGGTGGATTTCTGTGATTTACTGTGCTCTGCTGCATTCTGCGTGGCTCCGTGGAGGCCAGCAGCAGTGTCCTCGGCAGGTTAGATTGAGCTATGCCACGTTTGTGTGTTACGTTTGGTGAGGTTATAACGGGATAGTTTAGACATCTGTGCTATACACTTCTATCTTCCGACTTCTGCGTTCTACTGCGTTCTATTATTCTCTGCTTGGCTCTGGGGAGACAAACA
>NW_017047855.1:0-226 GCF_001483705.2 Eufriesea mexicana | reverse complement strand
TGCGATGTTTGCGATGTAACATTGTGTATCAATCGTTTTACACAGTACAGTTTTAATAAACTCTGCGAACAATTTAGATGTCGTTTACTGCACATAAGACCGACCACACGCGGTGATACGAGCCAGTCGTCAGTTGAATGTCGCTGATGTTTCAGCGCGGCAGCTTAAGTAGAGTCATGATGCAAATTAACTACGTGGGAAAAATTACCAAACTATTGATTACATT
>NW_017047854.1:0-226 GCF_001483705.2 Eufriesea mexicana | reverse complement strand
GCTACGTTTGGCTATGTTAGGTTATGCCAGGTTTGGTAATGGCATCCTCGACTTTTGCGCCTTTGAAGCTAACCTGCTGACATCTGCGCTCAACATTGCTCTACTATGCCCTGCTCGACTCAGGCGAAGCGGAGAGTATTGGTAGTGGCACGTCAGGTTGCGTTAGGTCACGTTTGGTTAGGCTAGTTTAGGCTAAGTTTGGTTAGGATAGCTTTGAGTTTCGTGC
>NW_017047853.1:0-226 GCF_001483705.2 Eufriesea mexicana | reverse complement strand
GGTAGCCGTTGCACTGGCCAGGGGTCGGTGATTCCGCCGAGGGGAAGTAAGAACTGGAGTGATTCGGTCTTCCGCTTCGGGGCTGCGCTCCGTATGGGCCCAATATCCCCTCGCGGCAGCGAGAAAGGCCGCCGAATCCGGGCGGAACCGCGTCGGCTGGACATCGGCAAGTGTCGTAGACTTGAAGGAACGGCGCCCCCAGTGCTTCCGTTGCCTTGCGTACGGT
>NW_017047852.1:0-226 GCF_001483705.2 Eufriesea mexicana | reverse complement strand
ACCCTATTCTAACCTAGCTAATCGTATCATAAGCAGACGTAACGTAACAGAAACTGACGTGCCCCGAAAGCCATTTCTGGCCTCACGAGAGCTAAACAGAGTATAGAAGAGCAATGCAGGATTCCGTATTCGTCCGAATAGCCGTGTATAGCAAAGGAGTGGCAGATATCCTAACCAAACCTGACCAAACATACCCTAATCTAACGTAACCATCAAAACTTAACTA
>NW_017047851.1:0-226 GCF_001483705.2 Eufriesea mexicana | reverse complement strand
GATTTGAGTGTTCTACATTACTCTGCTATGCCCTGCCTAGTTCTCGTGAAGACAGCAATAGCGTTCGTTGTACGTCATGCTGTCTTACGTTTCGTCTGCTTATGTTACATTTGGTTGGGTTAGAACAGGATAGCTTCGCGTTTTGTCCAGTATTCTGCTATCTGGTGTATTTCAGCTCTCCACAGCGCTCTAGTATGTTCAGCTTGCCACGGGGAACGCCAGAAAT
>NW_017047850.1:0-226 GCF_001483705.2 Eufriesea mexicana | reverse complement strand
ACCACGATATTAGTCGAAAACGTCAACAAAATTGTATTTTCCAGCGATATTCTATATCATTGCGGTGGATATAGCTCGCCAAAAGTATCTTTCCACTTTACTTAAGCAAGGAAGTTAGCTCACCACGATAGTAGTCGAAAATGTCAACAAAATAGTGTTTTCTAGCCACAATCTATCTCATTGCAATGGCTATAGCACTAAAAAAGCGTCTTTCCTCCTTACTTAC
>NW_017047849.1:0-226 GCF_001483705.2 Eufriesea mexicana | reverse complement strand
TCTACTGGCGCGCTATTGTCATTGCGATGCTATAGAATCTGTCTGGGAAATTCAATTTTATTGTCATTTTCAGCTAATATCGCGATGACCTAACTTTCTTGCATATATAACGAGGAATGATTATACTGGCGTGCTAGAGCCGTAGAAATGCTATAGAGTCAGGCTGGAAAATTCAATATTATTGATATTTTCGGCTAATATCATGGTGACCAAGCTTCCTTGGATA
>NW_017047848.1:0-226 GCF_001483705.2 Eufriesea mexicana | reverse complement strand
GCTTGGCCCTGGGGAGGACAGCAATAGCGGTCGCGGCACGCTATGTATGCACAGGTTACGTTTCTGTATGTTACGGTTAGTTAGGTTAGGAGAGGATACCTCCTTCTTTTGTGTTATGCACTGCAGTTCGGCGAGTTTCGGCGCCTGGCATAGTTGGTTGACATAAGTTACGTTAGGTTAGGTTATGTTAGGTTAATTTTGGATGGGATGGCTTTGACTGATGTGC
>NW_017047847.1:0-226 GCF_001483705.2 Eufriesea mexicana | reverse complement strand
AAGTACGGATGTATGGATGTATGGATGTATATATGTATGGATGTATGGATGGATAGATGTGTGCATCAATGGATGTATGGATGGGTGCTTGTATGCATGGATGGATGTATGGTTTGATGGATGTATGGATAAATGGATGTATGGATGGGTGGATGTGTGGAAGGGTGGACGTATGGATGTATGTATGTATGGATGAATGGTTGTATGAAAGGATGGATGTATTAAG
>NW_017047846.1:0-226 GCF_001483705.2 Eufriesea mexicana | reverse complement strand
CTAATATCGTGGTGAGGTTGCTCTCGTGCATAAATAAGGAGGTAAGATTCTATTGTCCAGCCACAGCCATAGTAATTCTATAGTATCGGGATGGATAATTCAATTTTATTGGCATTTTCGACTTATATCGAGTTGAGCTGACATCCAATAATAAATAAGGAGTAAAGATTCTATTGGCACGCTGTGCCCATTGCAGTGCAATAGAATCTGGCTCGAAAATTCAATT
>NW_017047845.1:0-226 GCF_001483705.2 Eufriesea mexicana | reverse complement strand
CGGTCGAGGCACGACAGGTCGAGGTAGGTTACGTTCGTTCAGGTTACGTTAGGCCACGTTTGGCAAGGATTGCTTCGTCTTTTGTGTTATGCACTGCTTCTCGGAGAGATCTGCTCTCCACTGTCCTTTAATATGCTCTCTTCGAGTCTGGGGGCGCCAATATTATTTGTCTCGGCACGTTAGCTTGGCTTAAGCTACGTTCGGTTAGGCTATGTTAGTTTAGGGT
>NW_017047844.1:0-226 GCF_001483705.2 Eufriesea mexicana | reverse complement strand
CATACGACAGTGCATTACGCTGTTCATTTTCCATGGCAATATTCTGAAGAAGAAACAGACTTCTTTACGGCTGCGTTAATACCGTAGCACGGCTACATACAGGGTGTCCCAGCAACAGTAGTACAACCGGGAAGGGGTGATTCTATGTGCAGAAACGAATCGAAAAAAAAAGTCAAATAAAATTTTTTCATTCGAAGCTTCGTTTTCGAGAAAATCGACATTGAAT
>NW_017047843.1:0-226 GCF_001483705.2 Eufriesea mexicana | reverse complement strand
GTACAATAGAACATTTAAAATTATTTATTGGAATTCTAAATTTATTAATACTTAAACATTTTGTTATATTGTCATATATTATTATTATATTATCATATACATTTTGTAATGCATATAATTCATATTGTTCTAACATGCTTACTAATATTTTATGTATATTTCGATTTGTAAACGAATAAGATTTATGTGCTTCTTCCTCACCAACACCCTCACTATCAAATACTAC
>NW_017047842.1:0-226 GCF_001483705.2 Eufriesea mexicana | reverse complement strand
ACTAAAGCCAAAGCTATCCTTTCCTAACATGGCCATCAGTAATATAGCAGTACGTAACCTAACATAACCTAACCAGTCGCGGCCGCAATTTCTGGCCTGCCCAGAGCCAAGCCGAACACATAATTCGTGAGTAGAACGCAGAAATCCATAGAATCGCTGTGTGTATCAGAAATTTCGAAGCAACCCGTACCTAACCCGAACAAACGGGACATAACCGGACATAGCA
>NW_017047841.1:0-226 GCF_001483705.2 Eufriesea mexicana | reverse complement strand
TACACCATTGCAATGGCTATAGCACTCCAAATGGATCTATCCTCCATACTTATGACAGGATGCCAGCTCACCTCGATATTAATCGAAAATGTCAATAAACTTGACCTTTCCAGACCGATGCTGCTGCATTGCTATGACTACAGCTTGCCAATATAATCTTTCATCCTTGTATATGCAAGAATGCTAGCTCACCGCGATATTGGTCGAAAATGTCAATAAAATTGAA
>NW_017047840.1:0-226 GCF_001483705.2 Eufriesea mexicana | reverse complement strand
TCTGCCTTGCTCTGGGGTGGCCAAGAGCAGCGGTTGCGACACGCTGTGTTGAGAAATGGTACGTTGGGATAGGTTTGGTTTTGTCACGTCAGGTTAAGGTAATATCGACTTTTGTGCGATACACTGCAGTTCGGTGGATTTCTGCGGTCTATATTGCTCTAGTATACTCTGCTCCACTCTGGGGAGGCGAGCAATAGTGGCTGCGGCACGTCAGATTGTGCCATGC
>NW_017047839.1:0-226 GCF_001483705.2 Eufriesea mexicana | reverse complement strand
CTTGGTGAATACATCGCCTAACGCCTTCAATCCAATGACAAGTACAGCCGTCTACTTGCCAGACAATATATCTATTCAAAATCTATATTCTGTTATAGCTTGGTGAATAGGTCGCCCATCGCCTTAAATCCAATGGCAAGTACAGACATCTACTTGCCAGACGATAGGTATATCGAAAATCTATAACGTGTTATAGCTTGGTGAATAGATCGATTAACGCCTTCAA
>NW_017047838.1:0-226 GCF_001483705.2 Eufriesea mexicana | reverse complement strand
ATTGATACAGAATGTGTTTGGAAAATTCAAATTATTGAAATTTTCGACTAACATCGTGGTGAGGTAACTTTCTTGCGTATATAACTAGGAACGATTCAACTCTCTTGCTATAGCCGTCGCAATGCTATATAATACGGCTGGAAAATACAGTTTTATTGACATATTCGGCTAATATCGTGGTGAATCACCTTTCATGCATAAATAAGAAGGAATAATTCTATTGGCG
>NW_017047837.1:0-226 GCF_001483705.2 Eufriesea mexicana | reverse complement strand
ACGTATGTATATGTTCCGTTTGGCTAGCTTAGGACAGGTTACTCTAACTTTTGCCATATACACGGCTATTCGTCGAATATCTGCGCTCTAATGTGCTCTAATATGCTTAGCTTGGCCCCATGGAGGACACTAATGGAGGTCGCTGCTGATTATATTGGGTTGAGCAATGATCGCTTAGTCTAGGTTTGCGGTAGCCTTGACTTCGGTGCTATACATTTCTATTCGT
>NW_017047836.1:0-226 GCF_001483705.2 Eufriesea mexicana | reverse complement strand
TGGTTATGTTAGGATAGCGTGGGAATGACTTTTGTGCCAAACAACGCTCTTCGGCGGATATCCGCGCCCTACTCTGCTCCACAACGTACTGCTTGTCTCTGGGGAGGCCAGCAATAGCGGCCGCGGAACATTATGATGTGTTAATCTTCGTTTGGATAGGCTCTGCTACGTTTGGTTAGGTTAGGATGGGGTAGGTATGACTTTTGCGCTATAAACAGCGCTTCCA
>NW_017047835.1:0-226 GCF_001483705.2 Eufriesea mexicana | reverse complement strand
TATTAAGTATGCAGACAGAGAGTCTTGGATGCAGAGAATAAATTGGTT
Organism: Eufriesea mexicana; assembly: GCF_001483705.2. Lineage (NCBI taxonomy): Eukaryota > Metazoa > Arthropoda > Insecta > Hymenoptera > Apidae > Eufriesea > Eufriesea mexicana. The sequence goes on along the minus strand of NW_017047835.1, from coordinate 178 downwards.
TCGTTCGTTGGTAATATTCAGTGGTCTAATAATACCTAGTGCTATTTTGTCTCCAGGGTCCTCAACTGTATCGGTTAGTTTTGCTTCTTCTCTGGGTCGGATTCTCGTCAATTTCTTGTCTTTCGCATAAGCCACATGTTCCTATATAGTCACTTACGTCGTTTGCAAGATTTGTCCA
>NW_017047834.1:0-226 GCF_001483705.2 Eufriesea mexicana | reverse complement strand
GGAGGAGTTGAGTTTGAAAGGAGGGATGAAGCTAGCGATTAGTTTGAGGGCTTGTGGCGCTTTAGCTATTAAGAGCGAATTTGATATGTACTACGCAATAGTATTAAGGATATTTTGGTAATTCATTGGGTCGCGTAATTAAGCAAACTAACCTCGTCATGTTTGCAAACCACGGGAATATAAAGGGTATATGACATAATTAAAAAAGCACTACGCATATTCTACT
>NW_017047833.1:0-226 GCF_001483705.2 Eufriesea mexicana | reverse complement strand
GTTACATGACCTCATTCCTTCCACCTTACCCCCTTCTTAAATGTCCATTCCTCAGAAATCATTTTAAGATTGGTTTTTCCCTGATTGTAAATTACACAGGACTCCTATTCTAATATACAGTGAATACATAAAGCTTCTTTTCGGTTGTATATAGCATAGACTCCGTGTTTGAATATGCTCCAGTTAAATTTCCTTTTTGAGATGATTCCTTGTCAAGAACTCACTC
>NW_017047832.1:0-226 GCF_001483705.2 Eufriesea mexicana | reverse complement strand
AATTCAATTTTATTGACATTTTCGACTAATATCGTGTTGAGCTAACTTTCTTGCATAAATAAGTAGGAAAGATTCTATTGGCGTGCTCTAGTCATTGCAATGTTATAGAATCTGGCTGGAAAGTTAAATTTTATAGACATTTTCGGCTAATACCGTGGTGAGCTAACTTTCGTCCATAAACAAGGAGGGAAGATTCTATTGCCGTGCTATAGCCATTATAATGCTA
>NW_017047831.1:0-226 GCF_001483705.2 Eufriesea mexicana | reverse complement strand
TCTTCAATATTATCTGAATATTTCATATCCCAATATTATCTTCAATATTATCTCACAGAGTAAGATTTGAAGTCAAGAAAATTTAGGGTAGTTATAGTTTTAGGTACGAGACAGGAAGATTAATTTCCTTTTAAACTCTTCAGGGTACATACTTAAAAATGAAGAATATTACGAGTGAAAAGGAAATTAGAATCAGTTTGAGAACTATTCATTGTTAATTATTATC
>NW_017047830.1:0-226 GCF_001483705.2 Eufriesea mexicana | reverse complement strand
TCGACTCTGAGCGGGCCAGCGATAGCAGTCGGGGCTCCTTAAGCTGTGTTAGGTAACTTTTGGTTATGTTACGATTGGTTAGGTTAGGAGAGGATAGCTTTGTCTTCTTTGCTATACACTGCTTTTCGGTGCACCACAGCACGTCACTGCGATCTGATATGAACAGCTTGACCTTGGGAAGGAGAGCAGTAGTGGTCTTTGCACGTTATGCTGAGTTGTGCAACGT
>NW_017047829.1:0-226 GCF_001483705.2 Eufriesea mexicana | reverse complement strand
ATGGTCTATACAGTCAGTCACGAAAGCATGCATATATACATCCAATTGACAAAATGACACCCGTCAATACAAAACCCGCAATTTTTTTAACCCACAATTGCCACAAAATCTGATAGGGTCAACTTGATAAACGTATATACTACTTTACTTTCACACAGTTGAGAATTTTCATTTCTAAATAGCAACTAATCGAATATTTCTATAATTTCGTAATCGTGAAATAATA
>NW_017047828.1:0-226 GCF_001483705.2 Eufriesea mexicana | reverse complement strand
CGTGGTGAGCTAGCTTTCTTCCATAGGTAAGGAGGAAAGATACTATTGTCGTCCTATTACCATCGCAACGCTATAGAATCTTCCTGAAAAATTCAATTTTATTGAAATTTTCGACTAACATCGTGATGAGCTAACTTTTTTGCATATATATGAAGGAAAGATACAATTCACTTGCTATAGCCGTCGCAATGCTATAGAATCTGGCTGGAAATTTCAGTTTTATTGA
>NW_017047827.1:0-226 GCF_001483705.2 Eufriesea mexicana | reverse complement strand
ATCCTGCAAAATCTGGCTGGTAAATTCAATTTTATTGACATTTTCGGCTTATATCGTGGTGAGACAGCTTTCGTTCATAAATAAGTAGGAACGGTGCAATTTGTGAGCTATAGCCATTTCAGTGCCATAGAATCTGTCTGGAAAGTCCAATTTTATTGACATGTTCGACTAATATCGTGGTGAGGTAACTTTCTTGCATAACTAAAGGGGAATGATTCTATTGCCG
>NW_017047826.1:0-226 GCF_001483705.2 Eufriesea mexicana | reverse complement strand
TATAGCATTGCAATTGCTATAGCATGCCAATAGAATCTTTCCTGCTTGCTTATGCAACAAAATAAGCTCACCACGCTATTAGCCTAAAATGGCAATAAAATTGCATTTTCCCGTCAGATTCTACTGCATTGCAATTGCTATTGCATGCCAATAGAATCTTTCATGCTTGCTTATGCAACAGAATTCGCTCACCACGATATTAGTGGAAAATGTCAATCAAATTGAA
>NW_017047825.1:0-226 GCF_001483705.2 Eufriesea mexicana | reverse complement strand
CCACGATATTAGTCGTAAATGTCAATAAAATTGGTTTTTCTAGCGAGGTTCTTTGGCATTGCAGTGCCAATAGCAAGCCAATAGAGTCTTTCCGCCTTATCTACGCAAGAAAGATAGCGCACCACGATATTAGTTGAAAATGTCGGCAAAATCGAAACTGCCTGACACATTCTATATTATTCCAATGGATATAGCACGCCAAAAGGATCTTTCCTCCATACTTATT
>NW_017047824.1:0-226 GCF_001483705.2 Eufriesea mexicana | reverse complement strand
CTACTTTAATCTTTTGACGGCTACACCCAGTACTTCATCGACATTCTTGCCAATGTCACTAGCGGTAGATGCAGCGTTAATTGAACGTCCGGAGTTGCTAAATGATTTGATGATAAGGGAACTAATTAGTTCAATGACTACAGAACTGTGTAGGTGGCTATATTCAGTACTATATTGTCAATTGCTAATACCTCCAGCTATGAGCTCTTTATACCTTCATTATCCT
>NW_017047823.1:0-226 GCF_001483705.2 Eufriesea mexicana | reverse complement strand
ACCGGCATTCACCACTATTGATGTCCACCCCAGAACCAAACAGAATATACTGGAGCACACTAGGTCACAAAAGTCCGAGGCGCTGCAGTGTAAAGCACAAAAGTCACACACATCCCAATCTAGCCTGACCAAACCTATCCCAATCTAACGAAGCCTAACAGCTTAAGGTGCCGAGAACACTATTGCTGCCTTTCACAGAGCAAGGCTCAGCATATCAGACAACATA
>NW_017047822.1:0-226 GCF_001483705.2 Eufriesea mexicana | reverse complement strand
CAAACATACGTCCGTCCATCCATCCGCACATCCGTCCATCCACACATACATCCATACATACCACCATACCTACATCCATACATCCATGCATACATCCATCCGCACAACCAGCCATCCATACGAGCATCCATCCATACATCCCTCCACACATATGTTCATACATCCACACAAACACCAATACATACGTCCATACATGCATCCATACATACGTCCTTCCATACACGCA
>NW_017047821.1:0-226 GCF_001483705.2 Eufriesea mexicana | reverse complement strand
GGAAAAATCAATTTTATTGTCATTTTCGACTAATAACGTGGTGAGTTAACTTTCTCGCATATAAAAGGAGGATTGGTTCTAATGGCCTGCTATAGGCATTACAATGCAATAGAATCTTCCTGGATACTTCAATTTTATTGACATTTTCGACTAATTTCGTGGCGAGCTAACTTCCTTGCATAGGTAAGCTGGAAGGACCTCTTTGGAGTGCTACAGCCATTGCAAT
>NW_017047820.1:0-226 GCF_001483705.2 Eufriesea mexicana | reverse complement strand
TGCTGTAGCCATTCCAATGGAACAGAATATAACTGCAAATTCCAATTTCAATCACATTTTCGAGTAATATCACGATGAGCAAGCTTTCCGGAATAAATACGGGGGAAAGTTACTTCAGACGTGCTGTAGCCATTGAAGTACATTAGAAACTGACGTTAAAGTGCAATTTTATTGACATTTTCGTCTAATATCGCTTTGAGCAAACTTTATCATATAAACAAGGATG
>NW_017047819.1:0-226 GCF_001483705.2 Eufriesea mexicana | reverse complement strand
TCTATAATCTGTTATAGCTTGGAGAATAGGTCGCCTAACGTCTTCGAACAATGGCAACTACAGTCATCTACTTGCCATAGAAATGTTCTATTCAAAATATACATCCGGTTATCGCTTGGTGAATAGATCGCATAACGCCTTCAATCCAGTGGCAAGTAATGCTACCTACTTACCTGGTAATAGGTCTATTCAAAATCTATGACCTGTTATAGCATGGTGAATAGAT
>NW_017047818.1:0-226 GCF_001483705.2 Eufriesea mexicana | reverse complement strand
TCATTGCAATGACATAGAATGTAGTTGGAAAGTTCAAATTTATTGACATTTTCGACTAATATCGAGGTGAGCTATCGTTCTATCATAAATAAGGAGGAAGAATACCTTTGGCGTGCTATAGCCATTGCAATGATATACAATGTGATTGGAAAATTCAAATTTCTTGACATATTCGACTAATATCGTGGTGAGCTATCTTTCTTGCATAAATAAGGAGGAAAGATTC
>NW_017047817.1:0-226 GCF_001483705.2 Eufriesea mexicana | reverse complement strand
AGAAGTCCACCGAAAAGCTGTGTACCGCACAAAAGTCGAAACTACACTATCCTAACTTATCCAAACGTAATATAACCATACGCAACCTAAATGAATCTATCGTGCTGAAACCACGTTGGCTGGCCTTCCCAGAGCCAAGCCGAATATAACAGAGCAAAGTACAGCGAATGAATCAACCGTATAGCAGTTTATGGCACGAAAGTCAAAGCTATCCTATCCTAACCTA
>NW_017047816.1:0-226 GCF_001483705.2 Eufriesea mexicana | reverse complement strand
GGGTTGGCCAGGAGCAATGGTCGCGTCACGTCATGATGAGTTATGCTACGCTCGTTTAGGCTATGTTAAGTCTGGTTTGGTTCGGATAGCTACGGCCTCTTTGCTATTTTCCGTAATGCGGTTGATTCCTGTGCTCTACTGTGCTCTAGTTCATTTTGCTGGACTCCGTGGAGGACACCAATAGTGGTCAGGTCTTTTTGGGTTTAGTTATGCTTCGTTTGGACTT
>NW_017047815.1:0-226 GCF_001483705.2 Eufriesea mexicana | reverse complement strand
CTCAAATCTCATTGGGGGAGCGGGCAGAACCTGTCAAAGTTTCGTATTTTTCGCCGTATGTTTCTCAGAAACTAAGCGGTGCCTGAGCTTGCGCCTCGAGCTTGCAGTAGCTTATGACCTTGGAAGCACCATGACAAAAGCACGTCCGCAAAAGCCGCCATGAAAATTGGTGGCTCCGCCCGCGATGAAAAATTGCGAGATTTTAATGTTATTTCTCGTCCGCCGA
>NW_017047814.1:0-226 GCF_001483705.2 Eufriesea mexicana | reverse complement strand
GCGCTCCACAATTTACAGGTTGTCTCTGGGGAGAGCAGTAAGTGTTGTCGCGGCACGTAGGTGTAGGCTAGTGTGCGATTGGTTATATTACGTTTCATTAGATTAGGAGATGGTAGTTTGAACTTCAGTGCTATAGTCTGCCATTAGGTGGATTACTGCGCCGTACAGTTCTCTCATATTTTAAGCTTGGCTCTGGCAATGCCAGCAATAGTGGTCTCGTCACGTT
>NW_017047813.1:0-226 GCF_001483705.2 Eufriesea mexicana | reverse complement strand
CCATTGTATTGAAGGCGATAGGCGATCTATTCACCTAGCTATAACAGGTTATATATTTTAAATAGTACAATTTTCTGGCGAGTAAATGTATGTTCTTGAAATTGAATCGAAGGCGTTATCCCAACTATTCACCAAGCTATAACGGATTATAGATTTTGTATACATCTATTCTCTGGCATGAAGATGACTACTCTTGCCATTGGATTGAAGGCGTTAGGCGATCTAT
>NW_017047812.1:0-226 GCF_001483705.2 Eufriesea mexicana | reverse complement strand
AATCCTTTCATTCGTACCTCCATCCATCGATACTTCCATCCTTCCATACACCCATACATATACGCATCCATACGTCCATACATCCGTACATCCGTCCATCCATACCTCAATCCATCCACATTTCCAACCATCCATGCAGCCATCCATCCATACATACGTCCACACATACATCCATACTTCCATACATCCATCCATCCTAATATCCACCCATTCATACATCCATCGA
>NW_017047811.1:0-226 GCF_001483705.2 Eufriesea mexicana | reverse complement strand
TTCCTTGCTTAAGTAAGGAGGAAAGATGCTTTTTGAGTGCTATAGCCATCGCAATGATTTAGACTGTGGCTTGAAGATACAATTTTGTTAACATTTTCGAATAATATCGTGGTGAGCTAACTTCCTTGCGTAAGTAAGGGGGAAATATACTATTGGCGTACTGTAGCCTTTGCAATGCTGTGGAATCTGGCTGGAAAATCCAATTTTATTGACATTTTCCACTAAT
>NW_017047810.1:0-226 GCF_001483705.2 Eufriesea mexicana | reverse complement strand
ATTGCAGTGTATAGCGAAGGAGTCAAATGTTTCCAAACCTTACATGACCCAACCTAACCGAAAGAATCGTAGCCCTGTTCAAAATAACGTGCCGAGGCCATTATTGCTTGCCTCCGCACGGCCGAGTAGAACATACGAGATCACGCTATAGCGCAGATACCCGCAGAAAAGTAGCGTATAACACAAAAGGCAAAGCAGTACTGTCCCTATATATCCGAAATTAACA
>NW_017047809.1:0-226 GCF_001483705.2 Eufriesea mexicana | reverse complement strand
CCATCCATATATACGTCCATACATACAGCAATCCATACGTACATCCATCCATCCATACATCCATCCATCCATACATCCACTCTCCCATACATACATCCATCCATAAATCCACCCATTCATACATCCATGGATCCATAAATCTATCCACCCATACATCCATCCGCAAATACATCCCCACATCCATACATCCATACATACATCAATACATACATCCACACATCCATAC
>NW_017047808.1:0-226 GCF_001483705.2 Eufriesea mexicana | reverse complement strand
CGATATTAGTCGAAAATGTCAATAAAATTGAATTTTCCAGCTAGATTCTACATCATTGCAATGGAAATGGTACGCCAAAATGGTCCTTCCTCCATAATTATGCAAGAAAGGTAGCGCAGCAAAATATTATTCGGAAATGACTATAAAATTGAATTTTCCTGCTAGATTCTATAGCATAGCAAAGGTTATGGCTTGCCAATATAATCCTTCCTACTTGTTTATGCAA
>NW_017047807.1:0-226 GCF_001483705.2 Eufriesea mexicana | reverse complement strand
CAAGAAAGATAGCTGGCCACGCTATTAGTCGAAAATGTCAACAAAATTAAACTTTCCATCCAGGTTCTATACCATTGCGACGGCTATAGCACGCCAAATGAATCTTTCATCCTTATTTATGCAATAAAGATAGCTCACCACGATGTTACTACAAAAAGTCAACAAAATTGAACTTTCCAGCCAGATTCTATAGCATTGCGACGGCTATAGCACACCAATTGAATCT
>NW_017047806.1:0-226 GCF_001483705.2 Eufriesea mexicana | reverse complement strand
CCGGAGCCAACCAGAACATATTAAAGTACAGTAGAGCGCAGAGAGTCACCAAACAGCAGTGTACAGCACAAAAGCCAGAGATATCTTTACCTAACGTGGCCTAACACAACCCAACCAAACGAAGAGTACCTAAACTTAACGAGCCGAGACCTGTATTGCAGGATCAGCCATAGCCATACTGTACATATTAGAACACTGTAGAGAGCAGAAATCACGCGAATAGAAG
>NW_017047805.1:0-226 GCF_001483705.2 Eufriesea mexicana | reverse complement strand
TCAGCGCCCTACTCTGTTCTAATATTTTCAGCTTGGCTCTGAGGATGCCAGCGACAGTGGTTATGGCAGGATACGTTGAGTAACGCGACGTTTGATTAGGTTAAGTTATGTCAATCTCGGTCAGGTTTCCTTTGCCTTTCGTGCTTTAAAATGCTCTTCGGAGGACTTCTGCACTCGACTGCGCCCTACGATATTCTTCTTGGCCCTGGAGAGGCCAGCAATAGTC
>NW_017047804.1:0-226 GCF_001483705.2 Eufriesea mexicana | reverse complement strand
GCAACAATACCAAACGTATCCTAGCATACCCTGTCGCGTTACAACCGCTATTGCAGGTCTCCACATAGTCGAGCAGAGTATAGCAGAATCACGTACAGCGCAGAAAGGCACCAAATAGTAATGTATGTCACAAAAGCCAGAGACACCCCGGCATTGCCAGACGTAACGTAACATAACCAAACGTAGTATAAACGAAACAAGCGAGACGAAACCTCCATTTCTGGCC
>NW_017047803.1:0-226 GCF_001483705.2 Eufriesea mexicana | reverse complement strand
AATAATCTGTTATAGCATGCTGAATGGATCGCCTAACGCCTTCAACCCAATGGTAAGTACAGGTATCTTCTTGGCAGAGAAGAGGTCTATTGAAAATCTATAGTCTGTTGTAGCTTGGTGAATAGATCGCGTATCGCCTTGAATCCAATCGCAAGTACTGCCGCCTCCTTGCCAGAGCATAGGTCTATCCAAAATCTATAACCTGTTATAGCTTGGTGAATAGATC
>NW_017047802.1:0-226 GCF_001483705.2 Eufriesea mexicana | reverse complement strand
CCTATTCCCAATCAGTTTAGAGCGAGTACTCTTTGTCAACGTTCATGACACCTACGTCTATCAGGCATGGACTATCCACGATTAATGTGTCAATTAACCAATCACGAAAGAATCATGTACTAGTTCAGTTAGTCTGTAGTTTGCAATCTGAAGAAAGAACTCCAATATCTGTGTAGGAATGCTAAAGGAACACTTGGGCCTAAGACAGTCCTTCACGCAGTTTGGA
>NW_017047801.1:0-226 GCF_001483705.2 Eufriesea mexicana | reverse complement strand
TACATCCATACATCCATCCATCCATGCATCCAACAATCCATACATGGATCCATCCATACATCCAACCACCCATACATCCACCCACCCATTCACGCATCCGTTCATCCACCTATCCGCGCAACCGTTCTTCCGCCCATTCAATTATCCACTATTCCGTCCATCGACCCATCCATTCATCCACTCACACGTCCATACATCCAACCATCCGTACAAACATGCTTCCATC
>NW_017047800.1:0-226 GCF_001483705.2 Eufriesea mexicana | reverse complement strand
CCTCCTTATTTATGCAAGAAAGTTAGCTCACACCGATATAAGTCGAAAATGTCAATAAAATTGTACTTTCCAGTCGGATTCTGCACCATTACAATGGCTATGGCAAGCCAATAGAATCTTTCATCCGCATCTATGCAAGAAAGTTAGCTCACCGCGATCTTAGTCGAAAATGTCAATGAAATTGAATTTTCCAAACTGATTCTATAGCATAGCAATGGTTATAGTT
>NW_017047799.1:0-226 GCF_001483705.2 Eufriesea mexicana | reverse complement strand
AAGCTGGGACAGCGAGCTTTGGGCATGTGAGAGCTTACAGTCTGCCCTACTAGCACGTGTAGCCTTTGCGAGGTTTCAAGCTTGCGAGATTTTTGAAGATTTTTCGAAGGAAAACGTCGGTGTTAGAGCCAGTAGCAAAAATCGAGATTTTTCGGTGGTGTCCGAATCGATTGCAGGATGAACATAATTAATCTGCGGGGGTATATCTATCATGTGTGAAAATTTA
>NW_017047798.1:0-226 GCF_001483705.2 Eufriesea mexicana | reverse complement strand
ATCATAAAAATTCCAGATTCAGAATATTTATATAAAATACTCAAATCCAAAATCAAATTATTTGAAACCACACCAAACACACTACTCATTCTTTTCTAATCAAACCAATTATCAAACACTATAAACAATCTAATATCCAACAAACAAAACCATCATGAAGACACCAAATTCAGAACAACTACAATAGTCAAACCCAACATCAAACCATTCCAAACCACACCAAACA
>NW_017047797.1:0-226 GCF_001483705.2 Eufriesea mexicana | reverse complement strand
AATGTCTACTTAGCACAATCGTCAACGGAGCACAGCAGCCTCTGTATTAACCTGTTCAATGATAGCGTAGATTCCGTAGATATTCCAGAATGACAAAAGATATGTCCGTTAGAGGTTAGAGTATTAACAATTTACATAACGGCACTTAGTACATTAATCATCACCTTGCTGCAGACGCAGGATCAATCCGTTCAGTGACGATTTAAATACCACAGGAGTTCTGGAA
>NW_017047796.1:0-226 GCF_001483705.2 Eufriesea mexicana | reverse complement strand
CATACATCCATCCATTCATACATCCATACAGATATAAATCCATACATCTATAAATCCGTACGTCCATACATTCGTACATCCACACGTTCGTACATCCATACGTACATACATCCATACATCCATCCGTCCATCCATACAACCATACATCCGTACATCCATAAACCCTTCCATTCGTACGTCTATAATTCGATACATCCATCCATCCATACATCCAGACATTCATACA
>NW_017047795.1:0-226 GCF_001483705.2 Eufriesea mexicana | reverse complement strand
GGCTGGGAATTTACTGCACCATAGAACTTCTCCCGCCGGCTGTCTTAGAATCGCCATCGTGGTGCAACGTGCGCCACCTTGGCACTTGGCAAGAGAGTGCGTGAAATTTACTTTCGCCTCTTTTTCCTTTGGCGTTCGCGCGTAGGGGGTTGAAAAGCATCGCGGCATTTACTATTAATTATTTTCGAGTACTATAACCGTGGTACATGTGCGGTAATGTAAATAT
>NW_017047794.1:0-226 GCF_001483705.2 Eufriesea mexicana | reverse complement strand
ATGCAAATATAAAGATCATTGTAAAGATGGAGAATGAACAATTGCTAATACTTATGAAAGATAAAGATAAATTGAATACAGAGTGTGAATGTTGCTTTAAGACAAATATCTGTAGAAATATGCATAGCAACTTTGAAACTACAAAAACAGTAGTAATAATGGGGCTGTGACACATGTACTTGATTGGACCAATAAAGCCAATGTTAAAAGTAAGTAAAAAGTACAT
>NW_017047793.1:0-226 GCF_001483705.2 Eufriesea mexicana | reverse complement strand
TTTGTGCTGCACACTGCTTTTCGGTGCATTTCTGCGGTCTACTGTGCTCTTGTACGCCCTGCTTGGCTCCGGCGAGGGCAACAGTTGCAGTCCCGGCACTTTAGTTTGTGTTAGGCTATGTTTGGTTATGCTTCGTTTGTCCGGGTTAATGTTGTGTGGCTCCTACTTTTCCAACATACACTGAGATTCTATGGATTTCTGCGTTCTACTCTCCACTAGTGTGCTC
>NW_017047792.1:0-226 GCF_001483705.2 Eufriesea mexicana | reverse complement strand
TGCAGAGAAATCTCTAAGACATACGCCAGGGACCGCACGTTTTGACGAGACAGTGTGTTGACATCTAAGGTCCATAACAGATGACGCGTGAGAAACGAGAAAACTCGTGAGCGATACTCAACAGATAGCATAAGAGACACGAGAAAACTCGTGGACGGTACGTAATATATCCACCGATGCACCTTAGATAGGTTGGGCCTTAGACCCCTTTAAAATAGACACTGTA
>NW_017047791.1:0-226 GCF_001483705.2 Eufriesea mexicana | reverse complement strand
CTCTACTATACTTTAGTCGACTCTGGGGAGGCCAGCAATAGCGGTCGTGACACGTTAGTTTGAGTCTGGATACGTTTGGTTAGGTTAGGTTACGTAGCGTTACGGTAGGTTAACATCGCCCTTGTGCCACTAACTGCTATTCTATGGTCTTCTGCGCACTCCCGTGTGCAATCAAACTCTGCTTGTCTCTGCGGACGCCAGGAATAGTGCTCTCCGCACGTTATGT
>NW_017047790.1:0-226 GCF_001483705.2 Eufriesea mexicana | reverse complement strand
TACACTAACATAACATGTCCGAACCTAACCTAACCAAACGTAGCATAGCTCAACCTAACGTGCAGAGAACAATATTGCCGGCCTCCAGAGACGAGTAGAATGTGCGGGTGCACAGTACAGCGCAGAACCCCACCGCGTTGCAATGGAAAGCTGCAAAGTGGAGGATAACCTAACCTACCCTGACCTAAGCCAACCTATCCAAACGAAGTGTAACTCAACATAACGT
>NW_017047789.1:0-226 GCF_001483705.2 Eufriesea mexicana | reverse complement strand
CAAACGCAGCCTATCACAACATAGCGTACCGCTACCACAATTGGTGGCCTCCCCACGGCCGAGAAGAGTATATTAGAGCACAGTTCAGCGCAGGAATCCACCGATCGACAGTATATAGCACAAAAGTCTGAGCTATGCTTACCGAACTTAACCCAACCTAATTCAACCAGACGCGACATAACCCAAACTAACTAGCCGAGACCAGTATTTCTGGCATTTCTAGGGC
>NW_017047788.1:0-226 GCF_001483705.2 Eufriesea mexicana | reverse complement strand
TTTAGAATCTGACTGGAAAATTCAATTTTATTAACATTTTCGACTAATATTGTGGAGAGCTGACATCCTTGCATAAATTAGGAGGAAAGATACTATTGGCACACTATAGTCATTGCCGTGCTATATAATCTGGCTTGAAAACTCAATTTCATTGACATTTTCGACCAATATCGTAGTGAGCTGACTTTCTTGAAGAAATAAGGATGAAAGATACCATTGGCGTGCT
>NW_017047787.1:0-226 GCF_001483705.2 Eufriesea mexicana | reverse complement strand
AAGGCAGAGCGTACTAGAGCACAGTTGAGCGGAGGAATCCTCCGAAAAGCAGTATGTAGCACTGAAGTCAAAGGTACCATATCCTAACCTAACCAATTCCAACATTACTAAACGTGCCGTAGCGGAACCTATCGGGTAAAGAACACTAATGCTGGCCTTCCCGGAGTCGAGCAGAGTATAGTAGAGCAACCTATCGTGCCTGCCCCACTATTGCTGACCTCCCGAT
>NW_017047786.1:0-226 GCF_001483705.2 Eufriesea mexicana | reverse complement strand
AAGGTTAGCTCACAACGATATTAGTCGAAAATGTCAATAGAACTGAACTTGCCATACAGATTCTATAGCGTTGCAATGACAATAGCATGCCAATAGAGTCTTTCCTCCTTATTTATTCATGAAAGTTAACTCACACCGATATTAGTCGAAAATGTCAATAAAGTTGAATTTGCCAGCCAGATTCTATAGCATTGCGATGGCTATAGCACGCGAAAAAGATCTTTCC
>NW_017047785.1:0-226 GCF_001483705.2 Eufriesea mexicana | reverse complement strand
ACTTTCAAACAGTCAAATTCCAACCTTCAAAGAGTCACACTCGAACTCTCAAACTACCACGTTGAAACCTTCTACTTCATCGCGACTCCGAGGAAAGGAGTAAGGTGGAAACAGATTAACTTTCGGACTACCAAACAACTTTAACAGCTCTAGATCGTAAAATGTCTAGAGCACCCCACGCGTTCATAAGAAGGAAATAACTTCGAGACAATTCGCGACGCGTGGG
>NW_017047784.1:0-226 GCF_001483705.2 Eufriesea mexicana | reverse complement strand
ACGGCGGCCGCTAAAGTTTGGGGCCCTGCTTGTCGCCGCTCTTCTTCTTGTCGTGAACGGTCATCGCTCCTCTCTTCGCGGCGGTCGCAGGAAGCGCGCGAGCGGAGCTCGTCCCCGAGGCGCGGCGCCCCGTCTTTCCGCCGGCTCTCTTCGGCGCACTCGTGGGCACACTCGCGGGCAGTTGCGGGGCAGTGGCCGCCTGCCGCTGCGCTTGCTCCTCGCGCCT
>NW_017047783.1:0-226 GCF_001483705.2 Eufriesea mexicana | reverse complement strand
TTATAGCTTGGTGAATAGGTCGCCAAACGTATTCAACCAATGGCGATTACAGCCATCTACTTGCCAGAGAATATGTCTATTCAAAATCTATAACCCGTTATAGAATGGAGAGTAGATGGCATAACGCCTTCAATACAATGGCAAGTACAGCCATCTACTTGCAAGAGAATAAGTCTATTCAGAACCTATAAGCTGCCATAGCTTGGTGATTAGATCGCCTATCGCG
>NW_017047782.1:0-226 GCF_001483705.2 Eufriesea mexicana | reverse complement strand
TCTATGGATGGATGGATGCACGAACGGATGTATGTATCGATGTATTGATACCTGCTCGGAAGGATACGTGTATTTACGTTTGTATGTATGTATGCATTGATGCATGCATGGGTGTGTGTATTTACGAATGTATGGATGTATATATGGATGTATGATTGGATGTATGTATGGGTGTATGGATGTATTGATGGATGGATGTATGGGTGGAGGTATGAATGGATGCATG
>NW_017047781.1:0-226 GCF_001483705.2 Eufriesea mexicana | reverse complement strand
CGGGGAGAAGAGAAGAAAAGATGAAGGAAAAAGGAGAGAAGGTGGAGCGGGGAAATGGAAAGGGGAAATGGAAAGGTGAAAAGTTAAGGCGAGTGCGACGAGAAGAAGACGCATAAGCAAGGAAGAAAGCAGCGCGCGTGAAAATCGCGTGGAAAGCCGATAGAAAATCGTCCAAGTATTGCCAAGTAACAGCGAAGCTTCGTGATCGCATCGCGAAACACAACGA
>NW_017047780.1:0-226 GCF_001483705.2 Eufriesea mexicana | reverse complement strand
CGACTAATATCGTGGTGAAGTAACTTTCTCGGATAAATAAGGTGGACAGATACTATTGGCGTGATACAGCCATTGCAATGCAGTAGAATCTGGCAGGAAAATTCAATTTCATTTCCATTTTCGACTAATATCGTGGAGAGCTGATTTTCCTGCATAAATAAGTAGGAAAGATTCTTTTGGCGTGCTATAGCCATTGCAATGCTATAGAATCAGGCTGGAAAATTCA
>NW_017047779.1:0-226 GCF_001483705.2 Eufriesea mexicana | reverse complement strand
CGGTTCGGACCGACTGAAAGGACGATCTCCGCTCCGATCGATACTAACAACAGAATATTATAACCAACATTCAACGGTCGAATAGCAACGAAATTTTTACGGGAAAGTAAGATTTTTCATACATAATGAAAATAAGTGCATAAGTGAAAAAATTCGAAAATTAAGAAAATAATGAAAGTGACATTGCAATAAGTTAGAATGAATGAAACCATGTAGAAAACTGTAA
>NW_017047778.1:0-226 GCF_001483705.2 Eufriesea mexicana | reverse complement strand
CTATCTTCGCGTATGGCAATTATTATATTTTGCAAGAGCTACTGGGCTCTGAGAAGGAAACCTATTACTCGAAACGTAAACAAACACTGACTCTACCGACCGCCTTGCGCGCGGCCACAATGATTCCTAAAAGAAAAAAAAGTTAGAGGGGCGAGGGGAATGGGGGTGGAGAGTTCGACTCCCTGTCGAACGTTTGTTAGAAAAAACCACAGCTGTGTTTATAAAA
>NW_017047777.1:0-226 GCF_001483705.2 Eufriesea mexicana | reverse complement strand
TGCTTAAGGAAGGAGGAGAGATGCTTTTTGAGTGCTATAGCCATTGCAGTGATATATATTGTGGCTGGAAAATACAAGTTTGATGAAATTTTCGTCTAATACTGTGGTGCGCTAACTTCCTTGCGTAAGTAGGCGGGCGATATCCTCTTGGCGTGCAATAGCGATTGCAATGCTGTAGAACCTGTCTAGAAAGTTCAGTTTTATTGACATTTTCTACTAATATCGT
>NW_017047776.1:0-226 GCF_001483705.2 Eufriesea mexicana | reverse complement strand
TATGAGAGGATAGCAATGGCTTTTGTGCTATATACTGCTATTCGGTGTACTTGTTCGCTATACATTGCCATACTATACTCTGCTCTGCACTATGGACGCCAGCAATAGTTGTCGCTTCACGTTAGGTTGAGTTACGTTACGTTTAGGAATGTTACGATTGCTCAGGATAGGTGAGGATAACTTCGACTTTTGCTCGTCATGCTAGGTAGGGTTATTCTCCGTTTGG
>NW_017047775.1:0-226 GCF_001483705.2 Eufriesea mexicana | reverse complement strand
GAGGTAGGCTACGTTTGGTTACGATACGCCTGGTAAGGTTAGGACACGATTGCTTTGACTTTTTTGCTATGCACTGCTTTTCGGCGAATTTCAGCGCCCTACTGTGCTCTAGTACACTCTGCTTGTCTCCATGGATGCCGGAAATAGTTGTCTTGTCCCACTTGGTCGTGTTAAGTTACGTTTGGTTGTGTTACGTTTGGCTAGGATTGGATGAGCTATTTTGACC
>NW_017047774.1:0-226 GCF_001483705.2 Eufriesea mexicana | reverse complement strand
TTTTTAATAGACATATTCTATGGTAAGTAGATGGCTATACCTACCATTGGATTGAGAACGATACGTGATCTATTCATAAAACTATGGTAAGTTATAGATTTTGAATAGACTTATTCTATGGCAAACGGATGGCTATATTTACCATTGGATTGAGAACGTTAGGTGATCTATTCATCAAACTAGAGCAGGATATAGATTTTGAATAGACATATTCTATGGTAAGTAG
>NW_017047773.1:0-226 GCF_001483705.2 Eufriesea mexicana | reverse complement strand
CCCATCCACCCATCCATAAATACATCCAACCATACATCCATCCATCCATACATTCATTCATCCGTACATCCCCATATCCATACTTCCATAAATGCATCCACACGTACGTCCATTATTCGACACATCCATCCATCCATTCATCCATACATGCATACATGCATATATCCATCCGTCCATCCATACATCCATACATTCGTACATCCATAAATCCTTCCATTCGTACGTG
>NW_017047772.1:0-226 GCF_001483705.2 Eufriesea mexicana | reverse complement strand
TGCGCTGAAATCCACCGAGTGGCAGTGTAAAACACAAAAGTTAAAGCTATCCAGTCCAAACATAGCCTGACTCAACCTAACAGAGCGTAACATGACTCACCATAACGGGACGAGACCACTATTGCTGGCATTGTTAGAGCCAGGTTGAAATTATTAGATCACTTTAGCGCGCAGAAAACTACCTAATAACAAGCTATAGCACTATAGGCATAGCTACCTTCTCCTA
>NW_017047771.1:0-226 GCF_001483705.2 Eufriesea mexicana | reverse complement strand
GATAGATCCTTTTGGCGTGCTATATATATTGAAATGATATGGAATGTGCCTGGCAGCTTCGATGTTATCGACATTTTCAACTAATACCGTGGTGAGCTACCTTCCTTGCGTAGAAAAGGCGGAAAGAACGTATTGGCGTGCTGTTGGCATTGCAATGCCAAATAATATGGCTGGAAAAATCAATTTTATTGACATTTACGACTAATATGGTGGTGAGCTATCTTCC
>NW_017047770.1:0-226 GCF_001483705.2 Eufriesea mexicana | reverse complement strand
TATCATGTTCTCCTGATACAAGATCGCGAAATCGGCCAGAAATTTTTATTCGTGGCCGCAAAAGTATTGTCCACAGAAGTGGCAAAAGTATTGTCCAAAGGCGGCAAAAGTATTGTCCAATGGCGGCAAAAGTATTGTCCGACGGCGGCAAAAGTATTGTCCGACGGCGGCAAAAGAATTGTCCAAAGGCGGCAAAAGTATTGTCCGACGACGGCAAAAGTATTGT
>NW_017047769.1:0-226 GCF_001483705.2 Eufriesea mexicana | reverse complement strand
ATAGATCCATACATACATACATCCCTAAATCCATCCATTCATACCTCCTTCCATCCATACACCTATCCATCCGTACATCCGTACATACATACATACATCCATCGATACATCCATACAAACATCCATACACACACCCATCCATACATCCATAGATATATACATGCATACACCCGTTCATACATCCATACATGCATAAATCCATACACGCACACATCCATACATCCAT
>NW_017047768.1:0-226 GCF_001483705.2 Eufriesea mexicana | reverse complement strand
TTCTGCGCTCTACTGTCCTCTAATATGTTCTGCTCGTCTCTGGGCAGACCAGCAATAGTGGTCCTGGTACGTTAGGTGTTCCATATGTTTCGCTTGGTTTTGTTAATTCTCTATGCATTAGGAATGGATAGCTTCGACTCTTGTAGTGTACACTGCAATTCGGAGTATGTACGCGCCCTAGTGCCCTCCAGCATGTTCTGTTTGTCTCTGGGGAGGCTAAATATAG
>NW_017047767.1:0-226 GCF_001483705.2 Eufriesea mexicana | reverse complement strand
GGGTTAGGTTTGGCTATGTTATGTTTGGATTGGCTATGCTAGGTTAGCTACGACTTTTTGCTGTACCCACCTGTAAGGTGGATTTATGCGCTATTCTGTCCTACAATATGTACCGCTTGGCTTTGCGGAGTCCAGCAATTATGGTCTCGGTACGTTGTTTCTAGTTATGTTACGTTTGTATAGGTTAGGTTAGTTTGGGTCAAGTCACGGTGGCTTCGGCTTTTCT
>NW_017047766.1:0-226 GCF_001483705.2 Eufriesea mexicana | reverse complement strand
AACCTAACTTAACCAAACGTAGAAAAGCTAAACCTAACGAGCCGAGACCTCTATTGCAGGACTACCCAGAGCCACGCAGGACACAATAGAGAACAGTAGAGGTCATAAATCCCCGGAGAGCAGTGTATAACAGAAAAGTCAATGCCATCCTAACCCAACTTATACCACAGTAACCTAACCAAACGTAACGTAACTCAACTTGCCGTGCCATGACCGCTATTGCTGG
>NW_017047765.1:0-226 GCF_001483705.2 Eufriesea mexicana | reverse complement strand
CGCGCTATAGCCAATACAATGCGATAGTATCTGGCTCGAAAATTCAACTTTATTGACATTTTCTAATAATATCGTGGCGATGTAACTTTCTTGCATAAATACGGAGGAAGGATTCTATTGGCCAGCTATGGCAATTGCAATACTATAGAATCTGTGTCGAAAATTCAGTTTTATTAACATTTTGGACTAATATCGCCGTAAGCTAAATTTCTTGTATAAATAAGGA
>NW_017047764.1:0-226 GCF_001483705.2 Eufriesea mexicana | reverse complement strand
TTGCAATCGCTATTACGTGCCAATAGAATCTTTCCTCCTTATTTATGCAACAAAATTAGCACAACACGATATTAGTCGAAAATGTCAATAAAATTGTATTTTCCAGTCAGATTTTATAGCATTGCAATGGACATAGAATGCCAATAGAATATTTCCGCCTTACTTATGCAACAAAATTAGCTCACCACGACAGTAGTCGAAAACGTCAATAAAACTGGATTTTGAA
>NW_017047763.1:0-226 GCF_001483705.2 Eufriesea mexicana | reverse complement strand
GCAGTGTATAGTATGAAATAAAAGGCCACCCTATCCAAACTTAGCCAAACCCGACCCAACCAAGCGTAACCTAGCCCAACCTGAAGTGCCACGACCACTACTTCTCGCCTCTCCAGAGCCATGCAGAAAATATTAGATCGCAGTAGAGCGCAGATGTCGGATTATACATGTGTACAGCGCAGGTGTCTATGCTATCCTATCCCAACATTACCAAGCGTAACATAAT
>NW_017047762.1:0-226 GCF_001483705.2 Eufriesea mexicana | reverse complement strand
GCTTGAAAACCCAATTTTATTGACATTTTCGACTAATATCGTGGTGAGCTAATTTTGTGCATATATAAGGAGAAGGATTCTCTTGGCATGCTACAGCCGTTGCAATGCTATAGAATCTGACTGGAAAATTCAATTTTTTTGCCATTTTCGACTGATATCGTGCTGAGCTAATTTTGTTGCATTAATGAGGAGGAAAAATACTATTTGCGTGCTATAGCCATTACAG
>NW_017047761.1:0-226 GCF_001483705.2 Eufriesea mexicana | reverse complement strand
ATGAGAGGAGAGTAGATGGCAGAATTCCAGGGGATGGCAGTGAATTGCACAAAAGGCAAAGCTTTCCTCTCCTAACCTAAGCACTCGTAGCAAAGCCAAACGTAACTGAGTTCCACCTGATGTGACGCTTCCACTATTCCTGGCCTCGCAAGAGTCAAGTAGTTCCTACTAGAGCACAGTAGAGCACGGAAGTCCAACGAATAGCAGCGAATACCACGAAGGTCAA
>NW_017047760.1:0-226 GCF_001483705.2 Eufriesea mexicana | reverse complement strand
ATGCATGGATGTATGCACGATGTCTGTATGGATATTTGTGTGGATGTATGTATGGATCTATGTATGGATGTACGTAAGAATGTATGTATGGATGTGTGTATTGATGAATGTATGCGTGTATGTATGGTTCTGTGTATTGATGTGTGTATGGATGCATGGAAGTTTGGATGGATTGGTGGATGGACAGAAGAACGTGTGTATGTATGGATGTATGTATGGAT
Organism: Eufriesea mexicana; assembly: GCF_001483705.2. NCBI lineage: Eukaryota > Metazoa > Arthropoda > Insecta > Hymenoptera > Apidae > Eufriesea > Eufriesea mexicana. Next base: position 5 of record NW_017047760.1, on the reverse strand, counting down.
GAATG
>NW_017047759.1:0-226 GCF_001483705.2 Eufriesea mexicana | reverse complement strand
CACTACGCTAGAAAAGTTGAGATTCCACGTTGTCGCGATTGTTCGCGGAAAAATCACACTGCGATTATTTTAAACTCGATGGATGCCGGATTATCCTGCAAATCGTAATTAAGTTTGCCAACTGGTCGTTGCGTCGGATCGACCACTCGACAGGTTAATCCACCGACAACCGTCGAATACCATTTACGTTTTTAATACGTGCGCGAAAAATAATCGAGGCACGCGA
>NW_017047758.1:0-226 GCF_001483705.2 Eufriesea mexicana | reverse complement strand
AAATCCTGAATGTCTCCGTAGTGGCCAGCAATTGTGGCCTCGGCACGTTAGGCCGAGTTATGATACGTTCGTCTCGGTTAGGTTATGTCAAGATCGGTCGGGTTATCTCTGACTTTCGTGCTCTACACTGCAATTCGGAGGATTTCTGCGCTCGACAGTCCTCCAGTATAATCTGCTTGGTCCTGCGGAGGCCAGCAATAGTGGTCGCGGCAAGTTATGTTAAGTG
>NW_017047757.1:0-226 GCF_001483705.2 Eufriesea mexicana | reverse complement strand
GGTGGAAGGATTCTATTGGCACGCTATAGCCATTGCAATGCTATTGATTCTGCCTCGAAAATTGAATTTTATTGACAATTTCGACTAATATCGTGGTGAGATAACATTCTTGCATAAACAAGGCGGAAAATTTCTATTGGACAGCTATAGCCATTGCAATGCAATACAATCTGGCCGGAAAATTAAATTTTATTGACATTTTCGACCAATATCGTGGTGTGCTAAC
>NW_017047756.1:0-226 GCF_001483705.2 Eufriesea mexicana | reverse complement strand
CTGGGCTGACCTGACCTGACCGGACCTGACCAGGCCTGACGTGACCTGACTTGACCTGATCTGGCCTGACCTGAACTGATCTGAACTGACCTGAACTGACAGCATCTGATCTGAACTGACCTCAGCTGACCTGACCTGACCTGACCTGACATAACCTGACATTACCTGACCTGACCTGACCTGACCGAACTGATCTGACCTGACCTGACCTGACCTGACCTGGCCT
>NW_017047755.1:0-226 GCF_001483705.2 Eufriesea mexicana | reverse complement strand
AGCAACATTGGTCGCGGCCAGTTAGGTTTTGTTATTTTACGTTTTGTTATGCTAGGTTAGGCTTCGTTTGGTTAGGATGGCTATGACTTCTGTGTTACACAATGTTATTCGGTGGATCTCTGCAGTCTACTGTGCTGCAGCACGTTTTGCATGGCTCTATGGTGGCCAGGAACAGGGGTATCGGCACGTTAGGATTAGTTATTGCACGATCTGTTGTGTTATGTTC
>NW_017047754.1:0-226 GCF_001483705.2 Eufriesea mexicana | reverse complement strand
GGATGCATGGATGAAAGTATGTATGGATGCATGCATGTATGGATGTATGGACGTATGGATGTACCGAATGATAGACGTACGAGTGGAAGGATGTATGGATGTATGGATCTGTGGATGTATGGAGGTATGGATGGATGGATGTATGAATGGATAGATGTAGGGTTCGACGGGTGTATGGATGGGTGCTTGTACGAATGGATGTATGTATGGTTCGATGGATGTATGT
>NW_017047753.1:0-226 GCF_001483705.2 Eufriesea mexicana | reverse complement strand
CAATTTCGTTGACATTTTCGACTAATATCGTGGTGAGCTAACTTCCATGCATAAGTGAGGAGGAAAGATGCTTTTTGTGTGCTGTAGCCATTGCAATGATATAGATTGTGGCTGGAAAATACAATTTTGAAGACATTTTCGTCTAATATCGTGGTGGGCTAAGTTCCCTGCGTAAGAAAGGAGGAAACATTGTGTTGGCGTGCTCTAGTCATTGCAAAGCTATAGA
>NW_017047752.1:0-226 GCF_001483705.2 Eufriesea mexicana | reverse complement strand
CTACGTTGAGTTAGTTTAGGATATCTTTGACTTTTGTGCTGCACACTGTTATTCTATGGGCTTTTGCGGTCTTCCGTCCGCTATCACACTCTGCATGCCTCTGTGGACAACAGGCATAGTGCTATCAGCATGTTAGGTTGTGTTGTGTTACATTTGGATGCGAGAGGCTTGGTTACGTTTGGTTAGGGTTGCTTCGATTTTTGTGCTGTACGCTGCTATTCAGTGG
>NW_017047751.1:0-226 GCF_001483705.2 Eufriesea mexicana | reverse complement strand
TCATCTGACCTGACCTGACCTGACATGACCTGGGCTGGCCTGACCTGACCTGACCTGTCTTGAGCTGACCTGACCAGACCTGACCTTACCAGACCTGACCTGACCTGACCTGCCCCAACCTTGCCAGGCCTGACCTGACATCTCCTGACGTGACCTGACCAGACATGGCATGACATTACCTGACCTGACCTGACCTGACCTGACCGGGCTGACCTGACCTGACCTG
>NW_017047750.1:0-226 GCF_001483705.2 Eufriesea mexicana | reverse complement strand
AATCGATACATCCACCCTTCCATACAACCATCCACCCATACATCCATCGAACCATAAACCTATCCATCCATACATCCGTCCACCTATCTATCAATCCATCATTACATCCATACATACATCAACACATACATCCATACATCCATAAATCCGTCCATCCGTACAACCATCCATCCATATATACAACCATACGCAATCCACACATCCATACATACACCCATACACACAT
>NW_017047749.1:0-226 GCF_001483705.2 Eufriesea mexicana | reverse complement strand
GACCTGACCTGACCTGACCTGACCTGGAATGACCTGACCTGACCTGACCCGACCTGACTTGACTTGTCCTGACATGACCTGACCTGCCCTGAGACGACTTGACTTCACCAGACCTGAATTCACCTGACCCGACCTGGATTGTCCTGACCTGCCCTTACCTGAACTGGCCTGAGCAGTCGTCACCTTACGTGGCCTGGCCTGGGCTGACCTGACCTGACATGGCATG
>NW_017047748.1:0-226 GCF_001483705.2 Eufriesea mexicana | reverse complement strand
TCGGCTTGGCTCTGGGAATGCCAGAAGGAGTGGCCCCGGCACGCCATGTTGAGTCAGTTTACGATCGGTTGGTTGGGTTACGCTATATTTGACTAGGATATCTTAAACTTTTGTGCTGTGCACTTCTATTCTGTGGGTTTCTGCACTCTACCGTGCTCTAATATGTTCTGCTTGGCTCTGGGCGGCCAGCAATAGTACTCACGGCACGCTAGGTTGAGTTAGGTTA
>NW_017047747.1:0-226 GCF_001483705.2 Eufriesea mexicana | reverse complement strand
GTCTCGGCACGTTAGGATGAGCCAGGCTATGTCTGGTTATATTCTGTTTGTTTGGGTTAGGCTTGGATAACTTTGACTCTTCTGATAAACAATGCGATTATATAGATCTCTGCATTCTACGCTCCACTAACGTGTTCCGCTTGACTCTGTGGAGGCCAGCAATAGTGGTGGTGGCAAGTAAGGTTGAGTTGGGTTATCTTTGGTTTTGTTACGGTTGGTTACGCTA
>NW_017047746.1:0-226 GCF_001483705.2 Eufriesea mexicana | reverse complement strand
TATTTTCTGTTTGGCCCTTGGGAGGCATACAAGAGTGGCCGCGGTATGGTAGGTTGAGTTACGCTAGGTTCGTCAATGCTTCGATTGGTTAGGTCAGGGTAGGATAGCTTTGACGTACGTGCTATACGCTGCTATTCCGCGGCTTTCTGCGCTCTACATTTCCCTATTGTACCGAGCTCGGCCCTGGGTACAACAGCATATTGCTCGTGGCACGATACGTATTGAT
>NW_017047745.1:0-226 GCF_001483705.2 Eufriesea mexicana | reverse complement strand
GTATGTATGGATACATGAATGGATGTATGTATTGATTTATGAATGAATGTATGGATGGATATACGTATGGATGGTTTGCGGTATGGATGGTCGGATGTACGGATGTATGGATGTATGGATATATATATATATATATATATATGTATGGATTATGGATGTATGCATCTACGGGTGTATGGATGTATGGTTGAATATATGTATTGATGTACGAATGTATGGATGTACG
>NW_017047744.1:0-226 GCF_001483705.2 Eufriesea mexicana | reverse complement strand
TTTCCAGTCAGATTCTATAGCATTGCAACGGGTGTCGCATGCCAATAGAAACTTCCCCCCTTACTTGTGCAACAACATTAGCTCGCCACGATATTAGTCGAGATTGTCAACAAAATTGAATTTTCCAGTCGGATTCTTTAGCATTGCAATGGCCATAGCATGTCAATAGAATCTTTCCTCCTCATTTATGCAACAAAATTAGCTCACCACGATATTAATCCAAAAT
>NW_017047743.1:0-226 GCF_001483705.2 Eufriesea mexicana | reverse complement strand
GGTGGAAATCTGAGCACTTCTGTGCCCTACTATACTCTGCTCGAATCTGGGGAGGACAGAAATCGTGGTCGCGCCACGCTACTTTGTGTCATGTTAGGTTTGGCTATGTTACGCTTTTCCAGGTTAGGAAAGGATGGCTTTGACTTTCGTGCCATACACTGCTGTTCGGTTTATTCCTGCGCTCTGCTGTGCACCAATATGTTCTGCTTTGTTCTAGGTAGGTCAG
>NW_017047742.1:0-226 GCF_001483705.2 Eufriesea mexicana | reverse complement strand
TTACGCGCAGAGACCACTATTGCTGGCCTCCCCAGATCCAGGCAGGTATTATTAGAGCACCGTAGAGCGAACGAATCCATAGAATCGCAGTGTATGGCAGAAAAGTCAAAGCTACCCTACCCCAACGTTGCCAAACGTAACATAACCGAACATAACCGAACAAAACTTATCGTCCCTAGGGCTCACATGCTGACCTCCCCAGCGACAAGCAGTACGTACAAGAGCA
>NW_017047741.1:0-226 GCF_001483705.2 Eufriesea mexicana | reverse complement strand
ATAATGTCAATAACATTGAAATTCCCAGCCCGATTCTGCAGCATTGCAATGGCTATTGCACGCAAGAAGTATCTTTCCTCCTTACTTATGCAAGGAAGTTGGCGCACCGCGAAATTAGTTAAAAATGTCAGTAGAATTGAATTTCCCAGCAAGATTCTATAGGATTGCAATGCCTGTAGCATACCAACAAAATCTTTCCTCTTGATTTATGGAAGGAAGTTAGCTC
>NW_017047740.1:0-226 GCF_001483705.2 Eufriesea mexicana | reverse complement strand
TTAGGTCAGGTTTGGTCAGCATATCCTCGACTAATGTACTGTACACTGCTTTTCGGTGGATTTTTGCGCTCTACTGCGCCCAGGTATATTCCGCTTTGCTTAGGGGATTCCAGCAAGAGTAGTATCGGCACGTTAGGTTAAGTTAGGATTCGTTTGATTATACCACATTTGAATAAGTTAGGAGAGGATGGCTTTGACATTTTTGCTATACACTGCTATTCGGTTG
>NW_017047739.1:0-226 GCF_001483705.2 Eufriesea mexicana | reverse complement strand
ATCAGTCAGGTCAGGTCAGGTCAGGTCAGGTCAGGTCAGGTCATGTCAGACCAGGTCAGGTCATGTCAGGTCAGTCCAGGTCAGGTCAGGTCCGGTCAGGTCAGATAAGTCCGGTCAGGTCAGGTTAGGTTAGGTCAGGTCAGGTCAGGTTCGGTCAGTTCACGTCAGGTCCGGTAAGGTCAGACCAGGCCAGATCATGTCTGGTCAGGTCAGGTCAGTTCAGGTC
>NW_017047738.1:0-226 GCF_001483705.2 Eufriesea mexicana | reverse complement strand
TCGAAAATGTCAATAAAATTGAACTTTCCAGCCTTATTCTATAGCATTGCGACGGCTATAGCACGCAAGTGGAATGTTTCCTCCTGATTTATGCAAGTAAGGTAGCTCACCACGATATTAGTCGATAATGTCAGTAAAATTGAATTTTCCAGGCAGATTCTATAGCATTGCGAAGGCTATAGCACGCCAATAGAATCTACCCTACTTATATAAGCGTGAAAGTTAT
>NW_017047737.1:0-226 GCF_001483705.2 Eufriesea mexicana | reverse complement strand
AGCAATGTAGAATAGAAATCCTCCGAACAGCGTTGTATAGCACAAAAGTCAATGCTTTCATATTCTAACTTAACCAATCGCAACATAAGCAGACGTAACGTAGCACAGCCCGCCGTCCCACGAAAGCCGCTGCTGGCCCCAAGAGAGCTAAGCAAGGTATAGAAGAGCAATGTAGGACGCTGGAAACGTCCGATTAGCAGTGTACAGCAAAGAAGTAAGAGACATC
>NW_017047736.1:0-226 GCF_001483705.2 Eufriesea mexicana | reverse complement strand
ATGTTCGCAGCGTTGCTCCGGGAATTCCAGAATTAGTGGCCGCGGCGCTTTACATTGTGTTAGATTACTTTTGGTTAGGTTAGGATTGCTTGGGTGTGGTTGGGATATCTTTGACTTTCGTACCCTGCACAGCCGCATTATGGACCTCTGCGATCTACACTCTTCCAGCATGGCCTGCTTGGCGATGGGGAGGCCAGAAATGGAAGTCTCGTCTCGTTACGTTTAG
>NW_017047735.1:0-226 GCF_001483705.2 Eufriesea mexicana | reverse complement strand
AAGATCGGTCACCACGATAGTAGTCGATAATTTCAATAAAATTGAATTTGCAAGCCACATTCTTTAGCATTACCATTGCTATAGCACGTCAGTAGAATATTTCCATCGTATATATGCAAGAAAGTTAGGTTAACACGGTATTAGTTGAAAGTGTCAATAAGACTGTATTTTCCAGCTTGATTCTATAGCATTGCAATGGCTATAGCAGGCCAGTGGTATCTTTCCC
>NW_017047734.1:0-226 GCF_001483705.2 Eufriesea mexicana | reverse complement strand
TCCAGGAAGAGTCTATAGCTTTGCACTGCCTATAGCACGCCAATAGAGCCTTTCCTGCTTATTTATGCAAGAAAGTTTGCTGACAGCGATATTATCCGAAAATGTCAATAAAATTGGATTTTCCAGCCAGATTCTACAGCACTGAAATGGATATAGCACGCCCATTGAAGCCTTCCTCCTTATTTATGAAAGAAAGTAGCTCACCATGATATTAGTCGAAAATGAC
>NW_017047733.1:0-226 GCF_001483705.2 Eufriesea mexicana | reverse complement strand
GAAATCAGGAAATACGTTCTACGAAAACTGCGTTATGAGAAACATAGTAATAAGACAAATCAGTTTAATTTATACCGCGTTATATGGAAACCACTGCAGCGTTATACAGAAACCGAGCTATAAGAAACTCAGAAATAATACAAATTGAACGAATTCGTACTGCGTTATATGGAATCTCAGAAATAAATAAATTGTACATAAATCAGACCTATATAAAAATTTCATT
>NW_017047732.1:0-226 GCF_001483705.2 Eufriesea mexicana | reverse complement strand
TGCATAAGTAAGGAGAAAACATGCTTTATGAGTGCTATAGCCATTGCAATGGTATAGAATGAGCCTGGAAAATACAATTTTGTTGACATTCTCGACTAATATCGTGGTGAGCTAGCTTCCTTGCGTAAGTAAGGGGGAAAGATACTATTGGCGTACTATAGCCTTGCAATGATATAGAATGTGGTCGAAAAATTCAAATTTATTATCATTTTCGACTAATATCATG
>NW_017047731.1:0-226 GCF_001483705.2 Eufriesea mexicana | reverse complement strand
TGGATTTGTGGATATATGGATGGTGGATGTGTGGATGTATGAATGGATGGACGAATGCATGGAAGGATGTGTGGATGTATGGATGTATTTATGAACGGACATATGTGTGCTTGCACGGATGCGTGTATGGAAGGGCGTATGTATGGATGCATGTATGACTAGGTGTATGGATGTATGTACTGATGTATGTATGGATATTTCTATGGATGTATGTATGGGTGTGCGT
>NW_017047730.1:0-226 GCF_001483705.2 Eufriesea mexicana | reverse complement strand
ACTGCTACCCGCTGGAATTCTGCGCTCCGCTCTGCTCAAGTATGCTCTACATTGCTCTGAGGAAGCCAGAAATTGGGGTCTGTTCTCTTTAGGCTTAGTTAGGCTAGCTTCGGCTAGGTTAGGTTACGTCAGGTTAAGTTAGGATATCTCCGACTTCTGTGCAATACGCTGCTGTTTGGTACATTTCTACGCTCCAGTCTCCCCTAACATGATCCGCTAGGCGATG
>NW_017047729.1:0-226 GCF_001483705.2 Eufriesea mexicana | reverse complement strand
CTCGGCAAGTTAGGTTGAGTTAGGTTGCGTTTGGTTATGTCTCGTTTGGCTGTGTTAGGATAGAGTACCTTAGTATTTTGTGCTATACACTGCCGTTCGTTGCATTTTTACGTTCTGAATTGCTCTGCTATACCCTGCACTACTCTGGGGGGCGAGCAATAGCTGTGGCGGCACGCTAGGTTGAGTTTTGTAACGATTCGTTACTTTACGTTTGGTTAGGTTAGGC
>NW_017047728.1:0-226 GCF_001483705.2 Eufriesea mexicana | reverse complement strand
ATATCGTGGTGAGATAGCTTTATTGCATAAATAAGGAGGAAAGATTCAATTGGCGTGCTATAGTCGTCGCAATGCTATAGAATCTGACTGGAAATCTTAATTTTATGGACATTTTCGTCTTATATAGTGGTGAGTTAACTAGCTTGCATAACTAAGGTGGAACGATTCTATTGGCGTGCTATAGGCATTGCAATGCTCTGGAATCTGGTTGGAAAATTCAATTTTA
>NW_017047727.1:0-226 GCF_001483705.2 Eufriesea mexicana | reverse complement strand
ATAGCACAAAAGTCAAATCTATCCTATCCTGACATATCCAACCGTAACACAGCCAACCGTAACATAACTCAACACAACGTACCGCGACCACTACATCTGGTCTCCCCAGAGCCAAGCAGAGTAAACCGGAGCACAGTAAAGCGCAAGAATCCATCGCATTGCTGTGCAAGGTACAAAGGAGATAGATACCCTAACCTAACCTGACCCAACATAGCCTACCCAAACG
>NW_017047726.1:0-226 GCF_001483705.2 Eufriesea mexicana | reverse complement strand
AAGTAAGGTCAGGATGTGTCTGATTTCTGCGTCTTACACTGCAATGCGGCGGATTTCTGCACCATGCTATGCTCTGGCATATTCTGCTTGGCTGTGGAAAGGCCAGCAATAGTTTTCTCGGCACGTTATGTTGAGCTACGCTACGTTCTGTTATGTTACGTTCGGTGACGTTAGGGTAGGATAGCTTGTATTTTTGCGCTATAAACTGGTATCAGCGCTCTCCTGC
>NW_017047725.1:0-226 GCF_001483705.2 Eufriesea mexicana | reverse complement strand
GGTTAGGCCTCGTTAGTCTGGGTTAGGCTTTGATAGCTCTGACTTACGTGGTGTACACTGCATGTCGGTGGATACCTGCAATGTACTGCGTTCCAGTATGTTCAGCTTGGCTCTGGGGAGTCCAGCAATGGTGGTCTCGGCACGATAGGTTGAGACATGTTAAGTTTGTTTTTGTTACACTTGGGTGGGGTAGGACAGGGTAGCTTTGACTTTTGTGCTATACACA
>NW_017047724.1:0-226 GCF_001483705.2 Eufriesea mexicana | reverse complement strand
CTGGGGATGCCAGAAGTGGTGGCCGAGGCTCGTTGGTTTGAGTTTGGTTACGTTCGGTCATGTTACGTCTGTTTGGGTTAGGTTTGTATTTCTTTGGCATTTCTGCCATTCACTGAGATTTTATGGACTTCTTCGCTCCTCTCTCCTCTAGTATGTTCTGCGCGGCTATGCTGAGGCCAGCAAAAATGTTCTCGGCACAATAGATTTAGTTGGGTTACTGACGGTT